>NC_091746.1:38025764-38325764 GCF_043380555.1 Nothobranchius furzeri
CACAACATGTCCCACTCCTTGCATGACCCCATGTGAACTCTTTCAGCAAACGACTACTACATAGGTGCACACGCATTAAGATCCTTCCTCTCTGCAGCTGTAAGACCTTCTAACACCACTTCTCTGAACAAATTAGCAAGTATTTACATCCTTGCTGTTGTTTGCAAATGTACAGTCAGTTTTTTATGCCCAGATCCTTATTTCATATGAATGTTAGCAAAATGTTTCATGGACCACTAAACAGAATGAATGGAGCCCTCAGAAGACAATCATGACTCGGTTACAGATAAAACAGTTTGAAGAAAACCAATTTTATTATTATGAAAGAATGTGGACAAACTGGACAAAGGGTGACTGAGGGTGGGCTGCAGGCTGTTCTCGTGTTTATTAGCATGACCTCTTAAATTGAATACTCTGAAATTACTGAAAACAACAAGCACCACTCACTTGTAATGGCCTGTATTTGTATAGCGCCTTCTTAGGGTTATACAATCCGCCAAGGTGCTTTCCAACACGATCAGCCATTCACTCACTGATGATGATGAGCTACGATGTAGCCACAGCTGCCCTGGGGTGCACTGACAGAGGTGAGCCCTGCTGAACACTGGCACCACCGGTCCCTCTGACCACCACCAGTAGGCAAGACAGGTTAAGAGTCTTGCCCAAGGACACAACAGCAGCATTCTCTGGTACTCACACACACACACACACACACACACACACACACACACACACACACACACACACACACACATATATATATGTATATAATTTTAAGGGCAGAGGGGTAGGAGAAAGGGTGTGGTATAGTTAGATCTCTGCATTGTTTTTTGCACCATTTCCTGCTTCAGACTCAACAGAAGTTAGACATCTGAGGCCCTCTGCTGGTTAAAGAGGTGACACTCAACTTGAAAGCAGCAATTTGTGGTCTGCATCCATGACCACAGTGTTCTGGTCGATGTTTCTATTGCACAGGTCAAGATGGATGCATTCCCTATTTTCTTTTGTATTTTTGTCATTAAATGACTTCCCAGGTTCTCTTTAAACAGGGTTATTATTTGTGTGAGTAACTGGGATTTTTGTTTATACTCAAAAGAAATTCAACTCACTAAAATGGAAACCTGTACAGTGGAGCCAAATCACAGATCTACTGTTTACTTATAACATGGAAATAAGGTCCACAGTTGTACTTAATTTCAGTCAGATTTCACCACATTTCATCCAGTTTTGGTGGAGTCATGATTCTTTGGGTCGTGAGAGTGGCAGTGACAGTGTCTAAACCAAATTAATGTGAAAATAGACATGAACTATAGTGTTGATCAATGATCTGTTAACTTGCTCTACTGAATCAACCCCTGAAAACACATGCATGTTTCTGTGAAATCTGTATTTCTCTTGTGATCAAATCAAACACAGAAAAACACAATAATTGGGTAGAAATATATTTTCTCATAAACAATACAGTCATCACAGTCTGTCTGGACAAAAACTGACAGAAGTGAGGATTCACTAGAGACAATTATCAACAGTACACACTTTCAGACTCAGTAAAAGCACTTGGATATTTCATTTTCAGTCATGCAAAAGACAAACATCTGCTTCCAAAGACATGCAGGACGAAGCATCTCTGATAAACGGTCATAGAAATGTTTAGCCCAGTCTCTAATCAAGCAAAAGAGTTGCTGGAAGTCACAGAAAAGTTAAGTTAATAAAAATGAAATAATGGAAATAAAAATACTGGAATGGCTAGAATAATGTTAGATTTACCATGACAAAATGAATACGTTAAAAGACTATGCTCCATATGAGTAGATTCATTTATACAAGTAATAATTAGTTGTGCTAAACATCTCCATGTTTGGGTTCACATACGGCAGCATTAGATCAGCACTTTAATGGCAGTTTTTCATATTTGGTCCTCCCCATCCTCAGAGACTCAGATTACAGATTATTAAAAATGTATTATCCTTTCAAAAAATTGAGAAAATATAATTAAAGTTTATTTTTTATGTTTAAAAAATGTTTTGTAGGGAATCCTCTCCCAGCTAAATGGCAGAAATGTTCACTCCTGGCATGTCACTGTTCTCCCTGTGTGTATCTGTAGGTTATATTGTACACTGTTAAAATGTTTGGCTAACTCAGCTTAACTCACTTTAGTCTACATTTTACTTTGACTGACTTTTGTCAGCTTAAGTTAAATTTAAAATATTAAAGATGTAGCCTGGCAAGTCATGCTATTGGACAACGTGACATACTCACAGTCAATGAGGCAATCCGCCATACACCGTTGTAGAAGTCTCAAATACATCCTTTTTTAAAATAAAGGACTTGAGTACCTCTATCTGCTCTCGACTCAAAGAAAAGTACATGTCTAAATAATCCAAAGTTGATGCAACTATTTCAAACGAGTTGCTGCCATTGCTCAGTTGCAGTAACATCCCGTCCACCAAACCGATAGAGAGCTGTGATTGGCCCATCAAATTATTAGAGAGCAGCGATTGGCATGGCTCTGGGGCTGCTGAGGCTCTCTCTCTCTCTCTCTCTCTCTCTCTCTCTCTCTCTCTCTCTCTCTCTCTCTCTCTCTCTCTCTCTCTCTCTCTCGCTATATATATATATATATATATATATATATATATATATATATATATGTACAGATATACATATACATATATATGTATGTATGTATGTATATATATACATATACATATATATGTATGTATGTATGTATATATATATATATATATATATATATATATATATATATATACACACACACATCTTTTACCTGCTTTACTTTGATACACACATATATGTATATATATACACTCAACAAAAATATAAACACAACACCTTTGTTTCTGCTCCGATTTTTCATGAGATGGACTTAAAGATCTAAAATTCATTCCAGATACACAATATTACCATTTCTCTCAAACATTGTTCACAAATCAGTCTAAATGTGTGATAGTGAGCACCTATGCTTTGCTGAGATAATCCATCCCACCTCACAGGTGTGCCACATCAAGAAGCTGATCTGACATCATGAGTAGTGCACAGGTGTACCTCATACTGCCCACAATAAAAGGCCACCCTGGAATGTGCAGTTTTGTCTCACAGCAAAATGCCACAGATGACACAAGCATTTAGGGAGCGTGCAATTGGCATGCTGACAGCAGGAATGTCAACCAGATCTGTTGCTCATACATTGAATGTTCCTTTCTCCACCATAAGCCATCTCCAAAGGTGTTTCAGAGAATATGGCAGTACATCCAACCGGCCTCACAACCGCAGACGACGTGCAACCACACCAGCCCAGGACCTCCACATCCAGCATGTTCACCTCCAAGATCGTCTGCGACCAGCCACTCAGACAGCTGCTGAAACAATTGGTTTGCATAACCAAACAATATCTGCACAAACTGTCAGAAACCATCTCAGGGAAGCTCAACTGCATGCTCGTCGTCCTCATCGGGGTCTTGACCTGACTCCAGCTCGTCGCTGTAACAGATTTGAGTGGGCAAATGCTCACATTAGATGGCATCTGGTACGTTGGAGAGTTGTTCTCTTCACGGATGAATCTCGGTTTACATTATTCAGGGCAGATGGCAGACAGCGTGTGTGGCGTCGTGTGGATGAGTGCTTTGCTGATGCCAATGTTGTGGATCGAGTGGCCCATGGTGGTGGTGGGGTTATGGTATGGGCAGGCATCTGTTATGGACGAAGAACACAGGTGCATTTTATTGATGGCCTTTTGAATGCACAGAGATACCGTGATGAGATCCTGAGGCCCATTGTTGTGCCATACATCCATGAACATCACCTCATGTTTCAGCAAGATTATGCATGGTCCCATGTTGCAAGGATCTGTACACAATTCTAGGAAGCTGAAAATGTCGCAGTTCTTGCATGGCCAGCATACTCACCGGACATGTCACCCGTTGAGCATGCTTGTGATGTGCTTGACCAGCATGTACGACAGCGTGTACCAGTTCCCACTAATATCCAACAACTTCACACAGCCATTGAAGAGGAGTGGACCAACATTCCACAGGTCACAATTGACAATCTGATAAACTCTATGCGAAGAAGATGTGTTGCACTGCATGAGGCAAATGGTGGTCACACCAGATACTGACCAGTTCTGAGTCCCCAGACCCCCAATAAAGCAAAAACTGCACATTCCAGGGTGGCCTTTTATTGTGGGCAGTATAAGGTACACCTGTGCACTACTCATGATGTTGGATCAGCATCTTGATGTGGCACACCTGAGAGGTGGGATGGATTATCTCAGTAAAGCACAGGTGCTCACTATCACACATTTAGACTGATTTGTGAACAATGTTTGAGAGAAATGGTAATATTGTGTATCTGGAATGAATTTTAGATCTTTAAGTCCATCTCATGGAAAATCAAAGCAGAAACAAAGGTGTTGCGTTCATATTTTTGTTGAGTGTATATATACAGCTACTTTGACAGAGATAAAATAATCAACATGTAAAGGGAATAGACAAAAAGAAATATTTGGAGCTAATGTGATTCTTGGTGCAGGTCTGATTTAAATGGAGCCAATTTTCTTTGGTTTATTCTCTAAAAATGTTAACTGTCTGAACATCTGAATGCTAAATGCATTAAATTAAGGGCTTTTATTGTATATTTTGCTAATATTTAATTCATCCAATAAAAGAAATGTGGTATTATGGTAAAATGGTTTTCACAATTTTTAACTGGTAAGAAAAATATAAACAAACAAATTACAATTTCCTGTTCTGATATTGTAAAAGTCTGTAAAATGAACAGCTCTATAACTGGAGGGTTTTGTACTTCTATAAAAGTAAAATTTCCCCTATAAAGTCTGATATATATGTGGATCGTCTCTATGATTTGTTCCTCTGATCAAACTGATGCTTTTTTTAGCCACAAAGAATATAAAGAAACAGAATGTAACTCTAGCAGGCAGAGTTATGTGTGTGTGTGTGTGTGTGTGTGTGTGTGTGTGTGTGTGTGTGCGCGTTGTGCCACCATATCGACAGAGTTACCATGCAGCCTTGTTTATAAAAATAGTGAGACACAAACATCACATCCAGTTGAAAAAGCACAAAATAGTTGAAAGTAAATAAAAGCCTTGACCTAGAGATGCTCCAGTTCCATGCAACATGCAGACATCACGTGTTACATTCATCACACTCGTTATCCTAAAATGAGTGTAGTCTGAGTTTATACAAGAAATAAAACAGTTAAAAAATATCATGCTCTTTCCTTCTTTGAAAGTTTTAGAAAATAAATCAGTCTGTCCACAAAAAAGCAACAGAAAATAAAGTAACTCTTCAAAATATACAAGAAATACAGCATGTAAGATAGTTTACATAGTTTACAGGTAAATGTTTACAGCTAGCTCTGGTTGGCTCGCCTGCGTTTGTTGGGGCTTTGTCCGGGATCCATCCTCAGCTCACGATACTGCATCTGTCCATCATCAGAGATGGTAAGAGAAAAGATGAAGCTGCATCATCATCTAATCAAACACTATTATAATCTGCTCTTCCCTTTTACTTTTTTAAATCAGAGGACCGAGTAAATAAACGAGTCACAGTTCAGGTATTCTACCCACCACCTGGACGTCAGACGGCACTCTGGACAGGAAGTCAAGAAGCTCATTGTTGTCGATCATGTAGGGATCTCGAAGCTTCTTGGTGAACTTATTCACACCTGCAGAACCAAACAATGGTGCTTGAACATCGAAAATGCAGAACACCTGAAATGCTATCGGGCACTCTGAGTTTCACATGCATGCTGAAAATAAAAACGGCCTTCTACCCCTGTAAAGTAAAGCAGGTAAAAGATTTTTTGTTTTTTATCATTTAAAGGGTAACTCTGCAGTTTTGGCTTGCCTTTAGCACCCCCAGTGCCCGTTTGTAGAACCAAAAGCAAAACTTATCTCCTCGCTGTGCATTCATCTTTTTAACACCATAACCTAACAGCTGAAATGTCTCCTATCCTTCATTAGTGTCTACAGGAGCGGTTCATCACTCAATTAAACAAATCAGTTGTGTTTATGATCTAAAACATAAAGGAAATGTGCTGGAACCAGACTTCAGCACCAGGTATGTCAGCTCCATTTTTTCCAAGTCCCAACAGAGTGGCCCACTTGTCTGAAGTTGTAAGTGGGATATTCTGGCCACAGGGGGCGATAGAGGCTGGGCGGCCATTCATTACCCAGTAAAGAGTCATTTTAGCAGATACTGGCTAAAGAAAATCACATAAAAAAGTTGGAAAGTTTCCCTATAAGGCTGTAAAGCAAAAAGGCGTGGTGGATTTTTTTTCTCTCGTTCAGCTTCATATCTGTAATGTTTGTTTAAGTAGATGATTTAAAGCATGGTGCAAAACTCAGAGGTATCGTTCAGACATTTTATTTTGTTTCTGTATAACAGTTATAAATAACAATTATCTGTCGTAGCTTCCTGAAATAAAATCTCATTTATTGAAAGAAAAACCAAAGTGAATTGCTGCTGGCGTACGGCTCCAGTCTACTAAAGCCGGGCGTACACTATGCGACTTTTTCACTTTTTTGAGCCCATTTTCCACTCGTGCAAGAATCCACGAGATCGGGGCGAGTTTCGCGCTGAGCGTCGTGTAGTGTACAGGGGGTTACGAGAGGCGATTAACACCACATGACCAGCTACCGATCAGCAATCGTGAGCTCACACGGACTTCTGGCGTGTTTAATATTTTGCTCGTCCCTTGCGAGGGCATCGCACTGTTGAAGCGGTGCTGCGAGCAGCTGCGACCCAAAAAGTATCAGAACCGCTCACGGCGCATGCGCAATCCTGCATCAACACCACAATAATAACACACGTTGTTCGTTTTTGTTTCTACACGTTTTTTTACTCACAAAGATTGTCAAGAAAGCGTGTTTGTCGTGTTCATTTCAAATTAAACTGATCACAAAACACAGATTTACTTTCTTTATTTAGTTTTCCTCATGCAACCCCCATAAATCCCTGTGTGTCCTCCTGCAGCACTCCCGAAGGACAACAGGCAAAACAAGACAAAAAAGTCTGACGTGTTGTGTAAAAACTGCTATTTTTAGCATATTTTTAGGGCCGACGTGTTGCTACCAGACGTACAGTGTGAGCACATGACTCGTGAGATCTGCCCTGCGAGGAAGTCGTACAGTTTGAGCTGAAGCTGAGTGCTACGAGTGAAAAAGTCGCACAGTGTACGCCCAGCTTAAGATTGACTCCAGGTCATGTGTTGCTATTTCATAAGCATGTGCACTTCTGTGAACATTAGGGGGACTGGAGCTGTTTTTAAACAGATAACAAAAGAATTATCCTCAATTTGACTTTGGGCACCATGCATAGGACAAAACTCACAAAAACCTGTGGAAATCAGAACTCACCCCATGCGAGCACGAGGTACCGTAGAGGTATGAGGTAGAGAAGCAGAGTGACCAAACAGAAGGCGGTGATCGCCAGCCAGCTGAGAAAAGGCACTGTCCAGTTAAAGGTGCTGCAGCAGAAAGACAAACAGATAAAATACAGGAAGTTCATCCTTCTCCGCCTGCTTATTCACCACTGCACTCCTTCAGCTGCTTCAGGCTTTGTAGCACATTGACAGTTAAATCATGCAGGATTACGAAATCTTTGGGATTTTTATAATTCAATTAAAATACAAAGTGAGCAGAACATCCATGTGTGATCACGTCTCCTACTTCTTCATCCTCTCTCCAAATGACGCCACCTCATCCAGGGCGCTCTGAACGCTGATGAACACGTCCTGGATGGCGTACAGTTTATCCATGAAGCCTTTGGGCTCTGAGTCCTGACAAGAGGAGAGTCCAGATAAAGTGAAACGTCACAACAAGATTCCGTTTTTTTAAAACCCTGACGAAAAATCCAGCTTTAAAATGTTCAGATGTGAGATTCTTTTAGTTTTATGGCAAAGACTGTTTGTTGAGGCTTGTTTCTGCTTGCCAGTGACCCACGGTGACCCTAATGAGCCATTGGCAGCAGCTTTAACATTTTTAAATGTTGATTACTCTTCTTATACAGTTCATCAAGAAGCATCGTGTCTTATCTTGGGTTCTTGAAAGTGTTCAGTTTATCTGAAAAGGGATTTTTTAAAGCCTTTTTGCCTGAAACAAATCTTTCTAACAACAAAAAAGGATGAACGCCTCTGACACAAATCAAATGGATCACAACTACATGCTAAACCCTCCCACAGGTAAGATGACTCTGTGTGCTTTCCACTTTAAAATAAAAAGCCAAGAGGGAGCCTGCAATCAAGATGTTTTGGATCAAATTCACAGAAAGTGGCTTTTTCTTTAGGCAACAACCATAAATGAAACAAGCTTTTATATTTGTTTTCATTAGGTTTTCTGTGAAGTTCTGTGTTCAGTGACAGTATTATGGTCACCACAGTCCAGTACCTTGTCTTCTTTGTCCTCCTCTTCATCCTCCCATTCAAACATGGCTTCCATAGACTGCAGCACAGAGCAGAGCACTGGTCACTTAAATGTTTCAGGAGAAAACAAACATCAAAACATCTTGTTTTCTCACCATGTCAGTCATTCCTCTGCTCGATGAGAAGACATAGTTCCAGACCAGCAGCAGAACCAAAGCCAGCGGCAGCATGTAGAGCTCGAAGTTCCACACCACCAGTACAAACAGCTGTGTGTGGAGAACAGTCAGAGTTGGTAGAACGGCACAAACAACACAAGAAGAGTGTGTGGTTCTCATACAATAAAGGAGATGATGCTCCTCTGTGCAGACTCCCACTCAAAGCAGCTGTTGATGTAGGTGACGTAGCTGTAGAGGACCATGATGCACCGCTTCACCCGGTTAAAGTTCTGCTGCAGCAACTGGAAGCAACAGATTTACTTAGTGGAAAAACAACCAAAGGTATATACGTTTGTCGGTTTAGTGTAAAAAGTGGAGATGTTTGTATTTCCTTTGATTATTTTAATGAAGGCAAAATCAGTTTTTTGTACATTGTAAACTTAAATCTATTCTTGCACTTAAAGCCTAAAATAAGTTAGAAGAGTCCCACCTTTCCTCTTGGTATTGTTTCCATTTCCGGTGTGGACAATACTTTAGTTTTAAGTTTGATTTAGTCATAAAGTGTTATAAAGTTTGAATATGAAATAATTTATCAAAAATATATATTTTTAAAATAATACCTCCACAGGGCACTTAGAAGTGTGCAGAATGACGGTGCAGTAAGTTTTATTTTAATAAAAATAATTAAATATTTAATTTGAAGGGCATGACACAGAGTTTATTTTTATATCTACCAGCCAATAATAATGCACCATTGCGGGTTGCTACACAGTCTGCTGGCACAGCGAGACTGGCACTCAGTGGCCGACTCGTCAAGCCAAGCAGCTGCTTCTGAGCCTAGAAGGTGTCGTTATCTTCAGAAAAGGAGCGACCACAAAAGATCTAAAACCAGAGTGAGTTTAAGTGAAGCCTACAACAGATGGATCCAAATAAAACATTTCACAAATCAGCAGCAAGCCTGATATCCCGACGGCTGGAAACCTTGTTCAGTTGTTGCAACTACAACCTCCACACACTAGGTGTTGCTTTGGTGTTCGTGTTCCATATTCTACCTTTAATTATACCTCAGTTTGCATTTTACCCTTATTTAGTCATTATGTGACCACCATCCCGTCTCAGTGTTTTTTTTTCACTATCTCCGCCTTCTGTCTAAATTGAGAAGAGACAGAATTCTTTTTTCAATCATGTTCAAAAGTTCGGTAACGTCAGAGCGAGTTACTGCAGCTCACGCTAGGAAACGTTTGAAACCCTTTTCAGACGTTGGAGTTTGTTACCCTAATACCTTTGGGTATTTATCATAAACAACTCAGCCTTTGGTCTGAGAGACGGTTATATTAATATTACCGCAGTTCAGCTTATTTTATTTTCACATAATGAAGTCTATTAGCTCTCATGAATGTTGCCATTTCTGTGTTTTCAGCTGTTTAATTTGAAGGAAACTGTTTCACTAAGATCCAATATTAAATCATAAATACATTTAGTTTGTTTTAATTGTGAAAAGATCAGAAGTTTCAAAGTGAAAAGGAGAAGCTGTAAATGAGAATAGTATGCACCTGCTTGGAGACTTTTGGTTCTTCCTCTAAGTATTTTCTCTCAGCAGGGACAATTGTCTTCAAAGCAGCTTTTACCTGAGGTGAACCACACATGAAGGACTGGGGTCACAACTTTGTTCTGAAAAATGGTTTCAAGCTCAGATCACCATCATAAAACCCAACAGAATCAATCAGAGCGACAAGAGGATTGAGATGATCCTCACTAGTCTGGGAACCTCACGCACTCCTCCACTCTGCTCCGTTTCTGCATTAAACAATTTCCTTCACACCTGTTCGGTGTACAGTGTTACACTCACGGTGTTGTAAATGACTTCGATATCCAGGTAGATGTGTCCTTTGGTGGGTCCTGTCAGGTCCTTGTTCTTCAGGAGGTACGCCCTCTGCTCACCATTATGGACCTTAAACACAAGAGTCAGACTAGCTTACAGGATCCAGACGGTCCGAACTGTCTCATACTGTTCACACAATAACTACTCATTCAGACATAAAGATCATCCACATTCGGACATAAAATGATTTGTGTTTATACAGTAAAAATCTTAAGGATCAGGTCTATGCTTGTTGCAGAAGATGTGGTCCTGTTGGCTTCATCAGCTTTCACTGGAGCGGTTCGCAGCCGAGTGTGAAGTAGCTGGGATGAGAATCCGCTCCTCTAAATCCGAGACCATGGTCTTGAGTTGAAAAAGGGTAAAATGACTTCTGCAGGCTTGGGATGAGGCCCTGCCCCAAGTGGAGGAGTTTAACTTGGGGTCTTGTTCACAAGTGAGGGAAAGATGGAGAATAGGATCAACAGGCGGATTTGTGCTGCATCTGCAGTGATGCAGGCATTGTACCGATCTGTCGTGGTGAAGAGAGAGCTGAGCAGGAAGACCAAACTCTTGATTTACCGGTCGATCTACGTTCCTCCCCTCACCTATGGTCACGAGCTTTGGGTAGTGACCGAAAGAAAGAGATCGTGGATACAAGCGGCCAAAATGAGTTTTCTCCGCAGGGAGTCTGGGCTCTCCCTTAGAGATAGTTCAGTCATCCAGGAGGGGCTGGGAGTGGCTCGGGCATCTGATTAGGATGCCTCCTGGATGCCTCTCTGTGTGAGAGACCCAAAGGAAAACCAAGGACACAATGGAAGGTTTATGTTTCTCAGCAAGCCAGGGAATGCCTTGGGATCCCCCTGGAGAAGCTAGCTCAAGTGGCTGGGGAGGTGGAAGTCTGGGCCTCCATGCTTTGGCTGCTGCCCCTACGACCTGTCTCTGGATAAGCGGAATGGATGAATAGATAGTAAAAATCTTCTGCTGCTTGTCCACAACCAATTCACAGAGGAGACCACATAAGTAGATGTTCCCAGACCTCCTTCCTTCCCTGTGTATCTCCTCCAGCTCACACAGAGGGACTCCACGGTGTCCAAGTGTCTGCCGTTATTCTTTCCAGCAAGTCCTGAGTCTGCCCTGACACGTTCTTTCTGACGGTGCATGTCTAATACACTTTCTTTGAACAGCATCCAGACGGCATCCGTAACAAATGACTAAATTACATCAACGGGCTCCTTTGATGAAGAGGAGTAACGACTTTATCCTGAACTCCTCCCAAACAGGTGACAAAGGAGAACATCAGCATACGAGAATCCACCCACTTTGCCTCAAAGCTGAGACCTTCCTGAAACGTCACATAATGATGCAGTCACTGTGTTTTGGATGTCGGGACTCTACATATGGTTGACACTCACATTTAATAGCGGAATGGCCACTTTTCCCAGGAAGTCTGCACTTCTGTCTCTGTCTTCATCAAACACCGTCACCTCCAGGACAGAGTGAATGTCTTTCACATTACTGAGGACAGAGAAGACAAGTACCTCTAATGAACCTGTTCTAATATGGGGTTTGAAACTAATGTTGGATCTCAAAGATCACGGCTAGATCAAATCATCATCTCATGGTGATGGAATTTTAAACAAATTAGAAAATTTTGATAACTACATTTCTGTCTTAAAATAGTCAAGGTGTCTAGAGCAGTGCTTCCTGAAGTTGGAGTCACAACCAGAAACTACGTTTGGGCCGATGAGATGATCAGAAGTTAAAAAAGAAAGAATTTTAATAAAACACCTTTAAAAGTGACAACACAAGCTAGTTCGTATTCTTGTTGTGTTGCGTTATTACTTAGCAGCCAGCTGTTTGATCGGATCAGCCAGGGGTACACTGACCAACGAAGACTCACAAGGTGAAGACTTTGTTCCACTCTGGATTGAGGTTCTTGTAAACAGTGTGTGTCTGCAGCCTGTCGTTATTCAGCTCCAGCACACAGAACGGATCACTTTTACCTAAAAGACCAACCAGGTTAATGGTTTGAACAGTTTTATGTTTTAAACCTCAGAAAATCTAAAACTTAACAAGACACCACGAGGAAGAAGAGGGAGGAATCGGATTATTACCAGTTACATCAGCTGCCATGAGTCCTTCTGCTCTCAGCACCTTCACCTGCACGATGCCCACGTCTTTTAAGTTAAAGAATGACTTGCTCACACCCTGTGGCACAGCAGGTAAAGTTTATCATTTAGCTGATATTCCACCTGAACAAAACTCAGACTGGTGCTTACATATCGTTTGTTGATCTGCTGACGCTCTAGTGGGTCACCCAGCGGTGTGACGGACAGGTCAGAGATGGAGACCGCAGCCGAGGCGGTCAGTGTGACCAGCACAACCACAAAGCCTCGGGCATCCTCCAGCGGCAGCTCCAAGTGATGGGTCTTCTCTTTGACCAGAGTGGAGAGGTCTAGCTGGCAGCTGGAACACAAACACGACTGATCTGAGCTCATCGGTCAAAAGTGAGCTGGAAATAATCACAGTTTGGAATAACTGCATTCTTCCTCCATGAGAGTTGTTCAGTTTCTAAACATGAAAGTTAAAATCCCAGAGGTGAACAAACTGAGCAATGTGACTTTAGAGAAAAGCCAGCGTGAAGCGTTTCCATACAGAATGTATTCATACCACTGGACTATGCTGACGTAGTCAAAGCCTTAAGCCATTTACAGTCCGACCTTGAGTCCAAACAGAGAGTCAACTTGGACCCATCCAGTGTGTTGCTATGTACAAAAATGCTTTATTCTCAATAAACTGCAAAGTTTAGATAGGCACCTGGTCTGGTCCTGGTGCATGTATGATACAATGATGACACGTTTCACTTATCCAGTTTCACATCAACATTAATAGGTCAGCTAGGAGCTAAAAGGCCTGTCAGCACAGCCGGTGTCTTAAGTTAAAGTCCAATTAGGCGTCACACACTAGTGAAATTTGTTCTCCGTATTTGCCCCATCTTCTGGGGGAGCGGTGAGCTGCAGACGTGGACAGCTCAGTAACTCTTTGGTGGTTTAATCCAACCCCTTAATACTGAGTGTCCAGCAGGGAGGCAATGGTTTCCATTTTTAAAGTCTTTGGTATGACCGACCGTGAATTTGAGCCCACGATCTCTCAGTCCCAGGGCGGACACTCATGCCACCAGGCCACTGAGCTGGTCCTCTGTCAGAGCTACCAGAGAGGAAGCGGCGCAGCAGGTGTTATGTGCCGTCACAGGGGAGTTTGCTCAGGTCCAGCTGGGAGTCATGAAGAATAAAATATAAAACACCACCATGACTCAGAGCATGATCATTTCCAACATGTCTCGATTACCCCTCATTTACATCTTTGGAAAGTTGCTCATGAGTTCACGCAATACCAGCTAGGTGTGTAGAAAGGAGTTGGTACGCAAAAGGCACACTGGTGCCCTCGTACCGTCATGCACTGTGAACCCATATCCTTGCCATTAATAACACCAAAAGCAGCCAAAAGAATGATGAAGCACGAGTTTAATTTTTAAATAGACCGGAAGCACCTCGCTGAAACGCGTCTCACTTCTGGTCTGGCTCATATGTAATTTGTCCCGCTTCATAACGATCCACATACAGCGTCAGCAAAATAGAACAAAATAAAACCATGCAGAAAAATTCTGCTGCTCCACACCTGGATCTGCTCCGCACCGCAGCCTGTGTACAGCACATTAGATTAAGTGATTTTTGGGACTTTGCGGAAGCAGCATGGATTCCGATCACGGCTGATGACCACAGCTCCTGTAACAAGGTTTAGGCTGCTCATTGAAGGCAGACTGAGATATTTTTCATGCCTGTTTCTGTTTTTAAATGATTTCAGGACGTCTGCAACTTTCACCTCAATCACTGACATATTAGAGAGTTTTGTTAACGACAAGAGTTTCGCTCAATGCGTTTGACTTTGTGTTAAAGCAAAGTCACTGTTCGTTGAGGCTTGACAAGTATTTCAATTAAACAATCAGGTTTAAGTGGAAACTCCTTATAAAACACTTTATTGCTAAAAGCTGGAGCATGCTAAGTCCACTGGGACCATCTCATGTTTTTTCATGTATGTACTTCATTTGGTTATCAGTTGTAACCAGTGTGTGATTTGTGAAAAAAAGGAGGGGGGGGGGGGTGATTTTTCAGTTTTTTTTTTATGAAAGTTACCACATGCTTCTGTATGCTGACCGCAGGGTATTTTGTACGTAGGTTTACCCTTTTGAAACTGACGGAGAAAAAAACATGAAGGGAGGTTATGTTTACATCTTTTTTCCTCTCTGTGCTCATTCTCGAGTGGCTGGGTGGCAAAAACAGACACAATATGCAAGTACACTTCTACAAAAGTTTATGTACAAAATCACAGAAATATAAACACTTTACCATCCTAAGACAGGGGGAGGTTTAGAGAGAAACTTATTGAAGACAAAATCAAAGTTATTAAAGCTCGTATGTGCTCTAGGATGAAGGGTTTATGCGTGTTAAATGATTACAGCTCTATCAAATCAGTAACTAAAATAAAAACTGGCATTGACAGTCTGGACACTTTAAAAAAAAACAGCTAAAGACCTTTTTATTTAAAGCTGCTTGTACTGAAATCTTTAGTTTTCTTATTTTTAACTCAAATTTGTAATCATCTTTCATTTGTTTATGATATTATTTTCTGATGGTAATCTATTTCTGTAGTGAAATCATTATGTTTTATTTTGTTTTGATCTTTGTGAAGCACTTTGTGATTCTCTGTCTGTGATGAGTGCAATAAAAATAAAATGTACTTTATTACTGAAACTGTTCAGTCACCAACTCAGAATACTTGTGAAAAAACAATTAATAAATAAAGCAAATGTCAGGTTTTCTTTCGTAAACTTTGTTATAAAACCCACTAAAGTGTAACTAAAGTATTCATCTGTCTACATTCAATTTCTGTAATT
The DNA here is from genome assembly GCF_043380555.1 of Nothobranchius furzeri. NCBI lineage: Eukaryota > Metazoa > Chordata > Actinopteri > Cyprinodontiformes > Nothobranchiidae > Nothobranchius > Nothobranchius furzeri. The sequence goes on from NC_091746.1 coordinate 38,041,135, forward strand.
CTGCCCGTTTCCTCAGAAAAACAGTAAGCATTTTAAATTGTTCAGGGATTTCTGAACTGGATTGCAGCCAAAGCTAACAGTAAGTTGGTGAGCTGCCAGCTGTTTCTAAGTCCTCAACCCACAAGTAACCCAAGCAGAAACCTCAACACTTCCTTACATACATGTCAGCACTCAGGACCAAAGGTCAGAACCCTGTGGTGGAGCCAGACTGAAGGAACTCACCGTCCAATGAAGTCGTCTCTCCTGCCAGTGTCTTTGTCCCACACCGTGATCTCCAGCACCCCTCCTGTCTCCTCATACAGATGCAGGTCAAACTGCTCCCTCCACTGAGGACTCAGGGTCTTTGGCACCGTCTGCACAAAAACACCTCCACTAGTTCAACTAGTCACCTTCCTGAGCATGTCCTTTTAGAGCTAACAGCAGCTGACCCACCTTGCTCTTGTACTTCTGTGGCCCCAGCCTGAACTTAACGTATGGGTCGCTCAGACCATTGGGGTCCATGGGTATGAGGTTTCGGCCTTCGATCAGCGCGATGCTGACAATCCCTCTCCAGAGCTGAGCCTTCCGATGCACCTCGGAGAGACGCATCGACTGCTGCTGCTATCAACACACACACACACACACACGCACGCACACATACTAAAATCACTTGCACTGACATATAAGAGCAGCGTAAAGATTTGCTCTTTCGTTTCTGTTTGGAACATCAGTTCCCCGAAGCTCATTTCAATCTGAGCTGTCCCATTTCTACGAGAAACATTCAACAGCAATGCCAAGGCCACCAGGACACCAGCATCACAGTTCACAGCACCCATAATATTTTCCATGCATCTATATGCTGATGACATGCTAATATACTCAGCAGCACTTGATAAAAATCCAACATTCACCGATGTTATCATGGAGCCAAGCAGGCAGCTCAACTCCAACTGATTAGTTAGAGGAGTCCTGGTTGGTGAATGCCCATGAAACTGGATTTTGAATTTTTGGTAAATAATAAAGTTTTCCTGGCAATCAGAGTTCTCGGTGTTTTCATACATTAGGTGTAAAAAAAAGAACATCCCTACTGAGTTCTAGATTGAAGACTTCTGCAGTGATCAGACACACTGAAGGTAACTATGAGAATTGCACATTTGGTGAGGTCTACTTTACAGGCCCGATAACATCATGTGTGTCAAGGCTTTAGAGAACAGGGTTTGATGATGAGAGCTGCAACAGCATATGAAATGGACAAAATGGAAGCTCTGCTGTGGAATGCAGACATGAATAACACAAACAGCTGCAGCAGGCCAATGAAGGGGTTGGGACAATTTATGGAAAACTGTGACTGCAAACACAGATGATGAGGATTTACCTTGGTGGATCGTTTCCAGGACCTCCGCAGCAGCATGGTCTGAACATACATTAAAACACGTTATTTATACTGAAGCTGCAGGTTGTTGGAATATGTAATGAATCACTAATGTGTGAGGCCACTAGAGGGTGCTAAGAGACAGGATTAGTTCAGGATGGAAGCAACGTAAGAGGGGTATCTCCCTGTCTACAGAGCAATAAAAAAATAAAAACGGCATCATCTTCCTCACTCATGCATTCATTAGCATTTATTAGACTTTGCTTCCAGGTTTTAATATTTGTTTTAAACACTTTCATTCCTCCTCTTTATCACCATCATTTTATGGATTTAGTTCTGTACCTTCTCTGACTAAAGCTGGAGCTCAGCCAAGGATTTGCTCTATTATTAATTCATACTTTGAATAAAACATGAATGAGACATGCTTTGCTTATTGCCTCTGGGCTTGGAAGACACATCTGAAGCCTATTTCTGATCGGCAAATAAGCAAGGACACATGTAACAGAACAGGACCTGTGATTACAGCAACACAAGCTAACAGTAGCACTGCTGTGCTTCACATTTCATTCTAACAGCTTCAGTCTGCACGTTCCTAATGTAAATACTCATACATGTCAATGACTCTAGGCAATATGTTTTATTACAGCCATTATCCCTTCAACTCTTGTAATGACACGTTACAGTGAAAGTGTATCTTTGGCCTCCTGAATATGAAAAGTGATCCATTCTACAAATCAGAGCCAAGGTTGTCAACTCTCACACATTGAGCATGAGACACACGCATGTGACTGTCTTCACACGCCCTCATGCCACGCCTCTAAGTTCTAAGGCAGAAAATTCAAAAGCCCCCTGCTCTCACACCTGGAGAATACCAAAGGTTGACAGCCCTGCAGAAATAATTTTCAACACATTTGCAGTGATCTCTAGTATAAATGACTACCTTGTGAATCATGTCTGTGGGGAAAAAGCTCTGGCGCTCCTGTTTCAGGGAGCAGAAGTTAGTCGGAGCAGGAGGAAGCAGGAAACGGCAATATTTGGGGTCTTTCTCATTAATATTCATGATTTGTGGACATCTCTTCTCTGATTGGTTAATAGCAACATACCTCTACCGCTTACTGTTTTGCAACGCTGATGTTTTATCTCCACAAATAACACAACCATGGAGGAGTTATGCTGTGTGGTGGAGTTGCTAATGCTAACGGTTAGCTTCTAGTAGCTGCGTCACTCTCTCCTCTCTCCTGAACTCTAAACCAACAACAGCCTTCCCCGTCATGACATAAAATGGGTGAGTCCATGAATGCTAATTTAGCAATATGACGTGAAGTTGACTGGCTTTTCTCATCCGAGTGTTTCCTCGTCTATTTTCTATCTGTTGCTAATCCAATTAAAAAGGCTAGAGAACTATGATCACGTTAAGCCTGCTTGTGAAACTCAGAGGGAGCTTCCTTATGAACTCTACCTTATTTTGAATGTGACTTTATTTCACTTAAATACCAAACACAAACGTTCTTCCTTGTGGTGAATTTAAACATATGTTTTGTTAGTAGCTGGCTTGTCTAAAATCATAAGACATGTAAAAAATTTAACCAAAACAGATGGTGACAGCTTACTTGGTACAGCTGCACCGCCGATCACTGTTTTTAAGCTAGCATGCGTTGAATAAATGTTTGCAGCAAGCTACAAGTGTTAGCATGTTAACCAGAGACAGGCTGGCTACCTGGATAATTAAGCTCCCAACATGACTTCATCACATGCAGTTCTGTCTGGGTTTCAGACCTGCAGAGACTTTTCTCATCAGTGCTGAAAACACCCAAGCATGTGGAAAAATATTAAATAAATCAGTTTAAACAGATGGGAATGATTATGTGATACCCAAATTAAAACCTGGTCTACTTTTTCACTGAAAATGTTAGAAATCTAAAAATATATATAAAGTAAAAACATGGAAACAGCTGAGGTGGTATTAGCAGGATGATTCTGGCCTACAGTTAACAAAATATAAGAAAAAGTTAAATAATTGTTCATAAGAAGCATGATTATTCCTCCCCTTAAATATTAAGTTATTCATGAAAACAACTAAGTAATATTTTAAAGGAAGCATTTTGATATTGTTCCTTTTTATCTGTGTGAAATCAGAATTTGTGGTGGAGAAAAAATATGTTACAGCAGTTTCTATAATTCATGTTGAACTTCTGTTTTATTCACAAGGCCTGCTAAAGAGGGATGAGGTTGAAAAAAAAGAACAGATATGCAACAGAAACTAAAAAACAGAATTACATTTACCAACAGCAGCTGTGGCCACATTTAAGCTCCAGCAGGAACATTAAAGACCAAAGAGGCCTGGTTAATGTTGATCAGGGAGCGGATAAGGGAGAGGGTCACTCAGCTACAGGAAGTTACTCCAACTACAACATAATCACCACTTCACTCACTCACTTTGTTCACATAAGGCTTCCACCGATATGCCTTTACCACGCCCTGCTGCAGGAAACACAAACACACTTTAACTGAGTGGATTCGATGTTTTTATTCAGCAGTTAAACCAGAAGCTCACTGGGCTGAGACTGCTCAACAGTAACTGTAGACTGTTACAATGAGGGTGTTTTTTAGCGAGTTTTGTGTTGTTAGATAATCTTGATGGTAATGGCCTGCGTTTGATTGATTGATTTCCGTCTTTCCTATTCACTCTCTCTCTTTCTTAACATTTTTTAATCACAATTGTCTATTTTTTGCTCATTTTAAATATATTTTTAATCATTTTCTAAATTATTTTTTATATTTTTACATGAAGCGCCTCATGATTTTTTTATCTTGAGAGGCGCTATAGAAAAGATATTTTCTTCTTCTTCTTCTTGATACAGTGCAATACAGTTTTACAACCCCGCCAAGGTCATACACCAATGCACATACACACATTTACACACTGATGGTGTTGAGCTACAGTGTAGCTACAGCTGCCCTGGGACATGCTGACAGAGGAGAGGCTGCTGAGCACTAGTGCCACCAGTCCCTCTGACCACCACCTACAGGCAAGGCAGGTCAATTGTCTTGCCCAAGGACACAAAGACTACAACAGACGGGGCTCGAATCTGCAACCCTTCAGTTTCTGGACGGGCATGTAACTCCTCTGCCACCGATAAACTTGCCTCCTCTTTGATTCGCTGCCTTACAATAGTGGAGGAGTTTGCGTGTCCTAATGATCCTATAGGACGTAGGCTTTCTGGGACATTTTGCCCCAGACAGTCTCCTGTGGCAAAATGGTTCTGGGTAAAAGACAAGTGCTGCTCAAAAAACATTATATGATTGTAAAAACAGAGTACCTGGTTGCCGTGGTCCCACCCAGGAACCAGTTCTGGGATTGGGCTCCCATGTGCGAGTGCCTGGAGGCAAAAATTGTATTGATGGAGCCTGGATAGATGGAGCTCTAACTGGGGACTCCAGTTCTTTTCTTTACCTTTATGGACATAGTTTCTAACTGTGGGCTGGAGGGTATCGAGGTTGGCAGCAGGAGGGCATTGTTTAGGCTTCTCTGTTTGGGCTGCTACCCACACAAACCAGCCCCAGATAAGTGGACAAAAACAGATGGACAATTGTAATTAAAAAATCTAGCAACAAAAAATTTGTCACAGAGTCAAAAGGATTCAGAAATGTGAGAACTTGTGAGGCTGAAGACAAAAATTGCAAACACTATAAAGATACATTAGGAATCATGCATCTCCTTCTCTTTTGATGGATTTTACTCATTTCCAGCCTTGCATTTCACCCAGGAGGATTCTGACTCCCAGTTTGAAAACACGAGGACAGCCCCAAACCAAATCAGCAGAAAATCCACACTGAAATCTTTGTTTACCCTCTGAGGCAATACGACCAAACGTTTTAATTCTTCAAACAATGGACACCAATAATCACTGGCTGGCAGCAATATCTTCCACATCTCCAGCTAAGAGAAATCAGACTTACAGTTGTGTCTCTCTGTTCCTCGATGGGGCTGTTCTTCGGAGTCAGAGTGATGGCCAACTCCAGAGAACCAAGGTTCTGATGCTGGTGCTGAGGGTCCTTCAGCTCCAGGGTCACAGGTATTGTTCTGCAGAGGACAGATTTGTGATCCAAAGTCAGATATGAAATGATACTCATGATCTTAAAGAATTTGATCATGAATTCAGACGTTTGATTATTATTATTATTATTATTAAAAAATGGTATCCCTTCTATGCTTACCCTAAATGTTAGAATCCAATTTGTTGTATTAAATATTTTTACCGTTTCTTCTGTCATAAATGCTCATAAATCAGTGCAGAATTTGGAACTTTTTTCATTCACAGTCATATTTTTTCATAAACACACCAAAAGTAAAGTTGTACTTATTATAAGTCACAACAACTTTTATGCCTAGTTTATACGTCTCTGTCAGCAAAGGTATGAAGACATGCAACTGTCTCTTCTCTGACAGGCACACAAGGATGGACAGAAAAGAGATACATTTTTAACTAGTCACCAACCACAATGAAGAGCCCATGTCTGTGATTGGTCGGCCCAACAACATCAATGTCTCCTTCGCTCCTATTGATTTCTTTGAAACAAAAGTTTTTGTTCCTCCAGATCAAGCAGTTCCAGCTCATTGAAAACTCGCTCTCTGCCGGTTATTGCTCCTTGAGCGGATTTGTGTTTACAAGCTGAAATAAATAAACTTTTGTCAATCAGAGACGTCACAGCAATGATAGTCAGACCTGCCAGAAAAGGTGCCCCGTTGCCCTGGCAGAGAAATGCCACATGCCACAAAGCGCTACACCAGCTCTCTGTACTCAGCTTCCTGTCCATCTCTGATACACCTGACAACTGCAGTCATCTGCGTACTTCTGTAGATGACAGGTCTCTGATTTGTACTGGAAGTCTGAGATGTACAGGGTGAAAAGGAATGGTGAGAGTACAGTCCCCTGTGGTGCTCCAATGTTAGTGATCGCCTGGTTTGATGTGCAGTTCTTCAGCCTCACAAACTAGTCTGTTTGTCAGGTAGTCTTTAATCCAAGCGATAGTTGAGCCCCCCACCTGTGTCTTCTGGAGTTTCTGGCAAAGTACATCAGGCTGGATTGTGTTAAATGCACTGGAGAAATCAAAGAACATGACCCTGACAGTGCTGCCTGCCTTGTCCAGATGACAGTGGGTTGGTGGAAGCAGCTGGATGATGGCATCTTCAACTCCAACTCCATGGCGATAAGCAAACTGCAGCGGGTCCTGATATGTACCAGTTTGCTTATTCAGGTGGACCAACAGGAGTCTCTCCAGGACCTTCATGATGTGGGATGTCAGGGCAACCGGTTTGTAGTTGTCATTGACTGATGGGCGAGTTTTCTTTGGAACTGGAACAAGGCAGGATGTCTTCCACAGGACTGGAACCTTCTCCTGGGCCAGGCTGAGATTGAAGAGGTGCTGCAGAATCCCACAGAGCTGCTCTGCACAGGCCTTCAGTACTCTGGGGCTGACACCATCTGGACCTGCAGCCTTGTTCCTATTCAGTCTCTCCAGCTGCCTCTTCACCTGACTTCTAAAGACAGATAGGTGGGAGGGGGAGGTAAATGGGGCAGCAGCATCTCCTGACTTGATTGAAGACAGATTTATAAAACCAGAAGAGGCCATGACTGCGTTATAAGACAAAAGAGCTGGCGTGTGACAGGAAAATGTTCGATCAGAGGAGGATAGGATCAGGGGCGGATTTAGCAATTTGGGGGCCCAAGGCGAACACAGACATGGGGCCCCTTACACTAAATTTTCGACAATCTTACCTTTAACTGGATTTGCGAAAATCTACCCTCTTCTGACACGATTTATTTTCACTTTTTATTAGTCCTCCTCTTTTTTCCTGTTTTTCTCTCCCTTTGAGTGCTTTCTTCTTCCTGTCAGTGCTCCTGCTTTTGCCTTTGTTATTTTATTTCTATTTTCCATTTTGGTCTATGTTTTCCTCCCTTTAAACATTTTCCATTGTCTTTCCTTTCTGCCTCCTTTTGATGTTTACATCGAGAAACGACGTCACTTTCAGAAGTGAAAATAAAAGCTTTTATGAAGCATGCTGCTTCTTTCTCTTATTGGAGCCACTAGGATAACTCCATGTCATGCTTCATGTTTTACTATTGCTTTGAGTTTGTTACGAACGCTCCCACCCCTCTTATTCTTCTTGTTTGTGGTCTCATGGCACTTGGCAAACAACAATTTGGTGCATTACCGCCACCAACTGGATTGGAGTGGAATGACTACCAATCACTTCCTGTTTGTGCATCGCCGTCTTAATAACCCTCTTATGACCATAATTATAAACGGGGCCGCCTGGTATGTTTTTAATCTTATGGCTGTAAAATTGTAATAAAAAGTACAAAGTGTGTGTAACTCTCTCCTTTTTGAGAACAACCTCAGCTTTTAGTGTATGGTTTGTATTTAGAATTTATTTCTATTAAAGCCTTTAAAAAATCAGCTTCAAAGTGAAAAAAGCAAAAAACGGATTTGAATTTTTTACATTTATTACTGAACAGGAACTTCAAAATTACTGGGCAAACAATTTAAACTTTGAACTGAAATGCATCTATTCTTTAAAAAGTGTGAACCTTGGTATCTTTTTTTGCTGTTTTTAAGACCATTTAGTATTGTTAACTTTCAGACGTTTTTATTTGATGTGGTAGACCTTGAAGCAGTTTCTCTCCAGCTGCAGGCAGAGTCACACCTCACACTGGGGTGCTACTCTTGCACACCGTGCACTGATATACCAGAAACTTTTGTCTTCGTCTTCGTCTTCCTCCGCTTATCCGGGTCCGGGTCGCGGGGGCAGCATCCCAATTAGGGAGCTCCAGGCCGTCCTCTCCCCGGCCTTGTCCACCAGCTCCTCCGGCAGGACCCCAAGGCGTTCCCGGACCAGATTGGAGATGTAACCTCTCCAACGTGTCCTGGGTCGACCCGGGGGCCTTCTGCCGGCAGGACATGCCCGAAACACCTCCCCGGGGAGGCGTCCAGGAGGCATCCTGACCAGATGCCCAAACCACCTCAACTGGCTCCTTTCGATCCGGAGGAGCAGCGGTTCTACTCCGAGTCCCTCCCGAATGTCCGAGCTCCTCACCCTATCTCTAAGGCTGAGCCCGGCCACCCTACGGAGGAAACTCATTTCGGCCGCTTGTATCCGCGATCTCGTTCTTTCGGTCATTACCCAAAGCTCATGACCATAGGTGAGGATTGGGACGTAGATCGACCGGTAAATCGAGAGCCTGGCTTTCTGGCTCAGCTCCCTCTTCCCCACGACAGATCGGCTCAGCATCCGCATCACTGCAGACGCCGAACCAATCCGCCTGTCGATCTCCCGATCCCTCCTACCCTCACTCGTGAACAAGACCCCGAGATACTTAAACTCCTCCACTTGAGGTAGGACCTCTCCCCCGACCCGGAGGTGGCAAGCCACCCTTTTCCGGTCGAGAACCATGGTCTCAGATTTGGAGGTGCTGATCCTCATCCCAGCCGCTTCACACTCGGCCGCGAACCTACCCAGCAAGAGCTGAAGGTCAGAGCTGGATGAAGCTAGGAGGAGCACATCATCCGCAAAAAGCAGAGACGAGATTCTCCTGCCACCAAACTCGACACACTCCACACCACGGCTGCGTCTAGAAATTCTGTCCATAAAAGTGATGAACAGAACCGGTGACAAAGGGCAGCCCTGGCGGAGTCCAACCCTCACTGGGAACAGAAACTTTTGTTTTAGCAAAAATAATAATTTATTGTAAAAGGATAAATAATGCTGGAATGAAGCTGAATCTTACAATTAGCAAATAGTTGAGGGTTGTTCAAATAAAAAAAAAATAAATAAAGACTGAACAAACATTCATATCCTGGTTCACTGGAGATCTGTCCTTCTTCGTGGTCACTGACTTCAGATATAAGCCTTCTGGGACACCTAATAGATCGTGTTGATTTTCTTTGAGGCATTCCCATAATTTTATGCTGGTTTTTATGCTAATTAGCTTCCCCGTTCCGTTATCCGCTTCCACCGCGCTGTGCTCCGTTTCAATCAGGCTGTACGGCAGGATTTCCCCTCGTAGCCATAGGCGTCATTTTAACCGGGGACGCCGGGGACATGTCCCCGGCAAAATTTGTGATTGGCAGCTGTGTCCCCCCCACTTTCAAAAACGCCTGCTGATGAGGATTTTTGTTTTACCAGCTCAGATCTTATCCAGGGGTCGGCACCCTGTTCCCATCAAAGAACCATTATTACCCGTTTCCCACGGTAATTTTGGACGGACCTTAATAAGCAGTGACTTAAGTGAAGCAGGCAGGTCGCGCTAGAAAATTTCGTTTAAAAAGACGTCATAAATGTGTTCCCCCGTCATTTTTATTACTAAAATATGAAGTAAAAACTCACAATTTAATTTTCATTCATTTGTCATTAATATGTAGTCTACACCCGTGCGTTAAGTGGACCATCTTCCAGTAAACGCACAGCATCCAGTCCACCTCTCCAAATGCGTAAAATGTGCATCAGCCGCTAGTTAGGCGCGCGCGCACCATCAGCTGATCAGCCCAGACAAGAGCAGAGCGACTAGAGAAAGAATAGAGGATAATTGTGTCTGGATGTGGATGGAGATTACATTTTACAGCAGCCTGATCATCATTTAAATACGTAAACCATCACCTGTCTTCTAGTCCACGCTATCAGCATTATCTTAATTGGTGTGTGTGTGTGTGTGTGTGTGTGTGTGTGTGTGTGTGTGTGTGTGTGTGTGTGTGTGTGTGTGTGTGTGTGTGTGTGTGTGTGTGTGTGAGTGAGTGAGTGAGTGAGTGAGTGAGTGAGTGTGTGTGTGTGTGTGTTTTCCACTTCAAACACTGGTCTAACCAACCAGACCAGCGTGTCCAGTAACACATTAATGTTACAATTAAACAGTTTCACTTCATGTAGGCTAGGAACATTTCACCTGCCGTGGCCCGACCGCTTCTGCTCCACATAAACTTTGTGCGTGATCAAATGTCTCTACGCTTCATGCGGAAGACGGGAACAAGCGCTGTTCAGCCAAAGTTTCATAATTTCATAAAAAGAACATTTTCCAAGTGACACATCCCTCAGAGAGACCGGGTTTCCAGAACGCTTCAGTGGGAGGAAATCATCGCATGCGCGTGGTTCTGCACTGCGCTGCACTGCGAACCCCAGATCTTCAGCTCACTGTCCACCGGGGGCGCTCCGAGCCGCGCTGAACACAGTGTCCAGTATAAAGAGCTCTGATGTTCTGATGGGAATATTTTACCTCCGCGTGTGCGTTAACGATTAAAATGTCAGCTCATCCATGAGCATCCGTGTGCGTGGGGGTAATTTTTTCAAACCAAGCAACATCCTTGAGTACATCTGTCAAAATAAACAGTCAAATGGAAATATATGTAACCTGCCGTTTAACTGTTTTGCCTTCCTGTGAAGATTGTTGCAAAGAGAAACAATTAAACTTGATTAACCCCAGAGCCACGCAGAGAACCATGCAGTGCGCATGCGGGAAGATTCCTCCCACTGAAGCGAGTGTTTTCCAAACCCTGTCTCTCAGAGAGACTTGTCACTTAGAAAATGTTCCCTGATGATGAAACTTTGGCTGAATAGCGCTTGTTCCTGGCTCCAATGTGGCGACACATCCAGGAGCCGTCTGAGGAGAAGCCCAGAATCTCACATCCTCTTCAGCTCATAAAGTGCCTATATGATTACGCACAAGCGTGACCGGTCAACCACCGCAGACCGGGTTGGACCTGTTCAGGTTTACGCAGACAATCTTTACATTTAGAATTGGCATACAGGTGTAAAGTTAATGCAGTAAAATATAAAGCATTTTATTTAAATATCAATTTATTATTTTACAAGCACAGAGAGTTGCATCGGATGGAAGAGCCGCATGCGCGGATTGCCGACCCCTGTGCTAGCCTACTTTATTGTCCCCAGCAATTTTTAAACCCCACTCAAGTGTATGGTTATTGTCCCCAGCAATTCTGAAAACAAACTGACGCCCTTGCTCGTAGCGACATTTTCCCTAACTGTGATTGCTTCATGCTATAGATCGTTGGAAAGCTGCTTTTATGTACTTTTAGGAACCGTTGGAATTATTTGAATCTGATCAGCCGTTCAAAAGTTATAAAACGGAGTATTTTGGATGACAAACTCAGCACGTCTCTGAATCATTGTTGTGATTCGGTGCGCTCAAGACCGGGAATCCCGGTGGCTACCGTAATGTATTGTATATGCACGAAAAACCCCATTTTTAATCTTTTCAGCACTTTTGGAATTTTAATGATATCTTGAATGGTTCAGGAATTATGGTAATGAGAAGTGCGCATGTCCAATCCCGTCTGCGGCCACAGGTTGGTAATAAGAATATTGTGGCATTAACAGAGGGGTGCCGACGGTCAGGCGTCAGTTTGTTTTCAGAATTGCTGGACAATAACCATACACTTGAGTGGGGCTTAAAAATTGCTGGGGACAATAAAGTAGGCTAGCACAGGGGGCGGCAACCCGCGGCTCTGGAGCCGCATGCGGCTCCTCCATCCATCTGATGCGCTCCCTGTGCTTGTAAAATAATGAATGGATATTTAAATAAAATGCTTTATATTTTACTGCATTAATTTTACATCTGTAAGCTAATTCTAAATGTAAAGATTGTCTGCGTAAACCTGAACAGGTCCAACCCGGTCTGTGAGACCGGGTTGACGCGTCACGCTTGTGCGTAATCATATGCGCTTCTGAGCTGCTTTCTGACCTTCCCCACCTACAAAGTTTAATTACAACAATCAAACGTGACAGAGCCCGGATTTGTATTCTGAACAGTCTAAACATGTTTTAAAAAGAAACGTATGACAAAAGTGGCACCTGCTCAGTAAAACCACCAACAGTGTGAATATTGAGGCAGAGACGGGCTACAGCTTCTGGATCCATTTTATTTAATCGTTTTATTGATTATCTTTTTATGAAAGACAACTTTGACGTACACGAGCGACCAGGCGCGTTGCAAGCTTTTCAAAAGTGTGGGGGATGTTGTCTGTGCCTAAAATAATTTCATGTTCATCTTATTTTAATTTCCATAATAGCGGAGCAGGTGCGAATTTTAGACGCGTCACGCATGTCTCCGTTTTAAACATGTTTAAACTGTTCAGAATACAAATCCAGACTCTTTCTCATTAGATTGGTGTAACTAAAGTTTGTACTGAATGAAACTTTACATTAAACCATGTTGAAAAGAAAAGGATCCCATTAAATCGTTTTCCCCTCATTTACAGTCAGTACAGCGCAGTGCGCGTGGCTCTGGGGTTAATCAAGTTTAGTTGTTTCTCTTTGCAACAATCTTCACAAGAAGGCAAAAGAGTTAAATGACAGGTTACAGATATTTCCATTTGACTGTTTATTTTGACGGATAAACTCAAGGATGTTGGTTGATTTCCTCCCACTGAAGCGGTCTGGAAACCCGGTCTCTCTGAGGGATGTGTCACTTGGAAAAATGTTATTTTTATGAAATTATGAAAGTTTGGCTGAATAGCGCTTGTTCCCGTCTCCAATATGGAGACGCATGACACATCCAGTCGCCTCTTCAGCTCAGAAAGCACCTGTAAAGACATTTGATCACGCACAAAGTTTATGTGGAGCAGAAGCGGTCGGGCTACGGCAGGTGAAATGTTCCTAGCCTACATGAAGTGAAACTGTTTAATTGTAACATTAATATGTTACTGGACACACTGGTCTGGTTGGTTAGACCATGTTTGAAGTGGAAAACACACACACACACACACACACACACACACACACACACACACACACACACACACACACACACACACACACACACACACACACACACACACACCAATTAAAATAATGCTGATAGCGTGGACTAGAAGACAGGTGATGGTTTACGTATTTAAATGATGATCAGACTGATGTAAAATGTAATCTCCATCCACATCCAGACACAATTATCCTCTATTCTTTCTCTAGTTGCTCTGCTCTCGTCTGGGCTGACAGCTGACGGTGCGCGCGGTGCGCCTAGTGGCTGTGATGCACATTTTACGCATTTGGAGAGGTGGGCCGGATGCTTTGCTTTTACTGGAAGATGGTCCACTTAACGCAGGGGTGTAGACTACATATTAATGACAAATGAATGAAAATTAAATTGTGAGTTTTTACTTCATATTTTAGAAATAAAAATGACGGGGGAACACATTTATGACGTCTTTTTAAACGAAATTTTCTAGCGCGACCTGCCTGATTCACTAAGTCACTGCTTATTAAGGTCCGTCCAAAATTACCGTGGCCCACCCAAAAATGAAAACCTGGCGCTGCGCCTGTTATAAACCTCTGCAGATTGGTGTTCTTCACTTGATCAAACTCAGACTTTGTACAGCTAATGTCAAGATGTAAAATTATGAATTCAGTCGAGCTCTTCCGTCCCTCCATCTCCTGCTCTCCTTGAACCCGACATCGGCTGTCAGAATAGGGGAGGTGAAGAAGGAGATGAGGCAAACAGAGTGAGTGCGACCTGAAGAAACCAGACTGGTGTGGAGGTGAGCAAAACAGCTGGAAAAGTGTGGGTGTTGCATCCCCCACGGGTGCGACGCCCATGGTACCGGCTGCTGTCACCTGTTATGAGCAGCTCTCATGCTGTCTGAGGGTAGGCCCCGCCCACAATGCTGCGCTGCTGTGGCTCCCAGTGTTTTCTTTACTGTGGGAAACGGGTAATAATGGCTCTTTGATGGGAACAGGTTGCCGACCCGATCTGAGCTGGTAGAACAAAAATCCTCATCAGCAGGCTTTTTTGAAAGTGGGGGGGGGGACACAGCTGCCAATTATAAATTTTGCCGGGGACATGTCCCCGGCGTCCCCGGTTAAAATAACGCCTATGGCTAGGAGGCCCCCCACCACTAGGGGGCCCCAGGCGGCCGCCTACCTTTGCCTAATGGTAAAACCGCCTCTGGATGGGATGTCTGATTGGCTGTGTCCAGGCTTCCATCTGTGCAATTCTTTCTCTGCTTGAAGCCTGTGATCTTCTTCATCCCTGACCAGACATCTCTGATATTGTTCCTCTGTAGTTTGTTCTCCAGCTTCTTACTTAACATTACTTAATATGCCATCATACAAGACATGTGCAACAACTTATAGTAGACCAAAAACACACAGAGATGTAAAAACATGTTACTTCCAAAAGCTAATTGTAACGGTTGGAGGTACTGTTCATTTAAGCCCAGTAGAGCACACTGTGGTACTGCTCCCTTTGGGTTTTTTGTTTTACTAATCTGGCACAGGTGTGCAGTACCTGACCTGTTAAGAAAGGCCTTGCTGTTTTGTTTGTTTGTATTGATGGATGAAACACTGATGGGTGAAACACAGAGAAGCTGTGGGTCTCTGTAACAATACCAAGTGGTAAGTTATTTAATTTTGTATGTTATATTTTGTTTAATTGATGCTAAATGAAAACATGTAAATAATGACTATTCACTGTTGTGACTCAGGCTGAAACTGCTTTTTTAAGTCTCTTCATTACATCACTAATTAGCACCCTTGGCAAGAGAAGTGAGGTATGAAGAAAATGTGTTTGTTAACTAACTGGTCACTGATTATCATGCCATGTGTTGTTTATTTGTGTATTTTTTCCAAGTTTTCACGGTGCATAACGACGCCTGAGTTCTGTCGTGTGACAACCAGAAAGGAAATAAAAGGCTGGCACCTGTCGAGACTCTCTTTGTTTTATTTGGACTGTTGAGGGCAGCTACCTTAATAAGAAAGTATTCTGTTATTTCAGCAGTACCAGAAGCATCTGACAAACCTTTGCTGCTCCAGCGACTCCAGGTATATGAAGGCGGAACCCATGAAGTCATCCTGAAGACCGAAGTCATAATCAAACACCTGCAGGAGAGAAACAGAAGGGCTCCTCTGACCCAGAAGCTTTGTGATAGCAGATAAAACTGTGTGTATGCGTGTGTGTGTCTTTGTACCTTTACATACAGAGGTTCACTCAGACTTTCAACTATTAGAGTAATCTTCTCATCCCACACGGGGTTCAGGTTTTTGTGGATGGTTTTACTTCTGAACACCTCCTTACCCCCCAGCTTGAATTTGACGTATGGATCACTGGTGCCTGAAGGGACAAGAGTAGCTGCTATAGATCCACAAAGAGAGGATGGAGACGATGTTACAGACAGATGTTGATGCACCTCCTCTGTCTCTGATGGCCAGGTCATGTCCTCTCTTCAGCTCAATCTCCAGCCTGTACATCCCTGTGCTGGAGGCATCCGGCTCAGCGGGGACCCTCGTGGAGCACGATGCACCAAACGCCTGTCAGGAGAGACAGATGCGTTAACTACAGAGTGACTGAGTTTTTGAGTTTGTGTCGTAATGTAGATAAGCTATTTCCACACCACAGTCTCTGGTGCAGTTAGAGTATCAATAACAAGAAATTGCAACCACACTGCCGTTGAGCTAATTAATCGTTTTCATATTTTGTCTCTCGCACGTTCAAATCTGGCAGAGCAGAAACAGCTACGACAGAGAAACGGTACTGAAACCCGAGGTACAACACTTTCAATTAAACCCTGAAATGCCATAGATAAGGGCTGTGTGTGCAGCCTACAGGACATTAGTGGCCCTCTGAGGGAATCTGTGCAGCCCTCGACTGCAATGACAAGATTGGTAAAACTGTATCCTGGTTAAACAAAGGTCAAATAAATAAAACCGCAAATCCTGACTGACATAAAAGCAGACTAGTGAGCATCATTCATAAAGCCTGAACTAATTACAGCAAAAATCACTGAAGGTAATATATTTTATTATTTCAGTAATCAAATCAATCCAGTCAGATAACAGAATAACTCAGTGCTACAGCACCCCAACGTTTTCTCTCGCTAAAGAAACTCGAGAGCTCTGGTTAGTGTGAAGAAACCTGAAGAAAGCTTCTGCTGTACACTGTTGAGTAATGTAATGTGTAGTTACCCAATATAAGAACACTGTTACGTGTTGGTTGCATGAACATCACAACAAACAGCATTTCCTCATCCCACCATTAACATGTTTGCAAAAGAATGAACATTAACCAAGAGCAAAGCCAAGTTTGTCTCATAGCTGCTGCTGTGGACACAAAATGAACCAACGCCTTTCAGGTGCTTTTGGAGCTGTTACAACTCAACCTTCACTCCAACAACAGCAATCCCATAACTTCATATAAATTTCAATTCAATTCAATTCAAGTTTATTTATATGGCGCCAAATCATGACAAGAGTCGTCTCAAGGCACTTCACATAATAAACATTCCAATTCAGGTCAGTTCATTAAGCCAATCAGAAATAATGTTTCCTATCTAAGGAACCCGGCAAATTGCATCAAGTCACTGACTAGTGTCAGTGACTTTACAGCAATCCTCATACTAAGCAAGCATTTAGCGATAGTGGAGAGGAAAACTCCCTTTTAAAAGGAAGAAACCTCCAGAGGATCCTGGCTCAGTATAAGCAGCCATCCTCCACGATTCACTGGGGATCGAGAAGACAGAGCACACACACACACACACACACACACACACACACACACACACACACACACACACACACACACACACACACACACACACACACACACACACACACACACACACACACACACACACACACACACCAAGCAATGTGTCTATGGTTACATTGTGATTTCTTAGTAAATATTCTATTATGTGAGAGATAAACTTTATTGTATTTATCCTAGTGAATCTATAATTAAACGGATAAACTAGCAGTAGCACATCCAACGTCAAGGAAAGAAAAAGTTATCAGGAGAGGGAGAATGTTTAAGTGGTTAGTAGCGGTGTGCTAGACGATGGCCCCCTCCATGAGGCCAACACAGCTCAGCAGAACATCACCGTAGCTTCTTCTGGGGAGAAAAATACTTGGAGAGAAAATAAAGTTAACGGCTGAAATCACAGAAAATAATACAGTTAAAGAGCAGATTGTAGAAGAAAGTAGTAGAGTGTGAAAAGTGGTCAGTGTATCCTCCAGCAGTCTAAGCCTATAGCAGCATAACTACAGAGATAACTCTGGATAATCTATCCTTTTTAGATGGAGGCATGTTGGAGTCTACCGACTAAACACTCCACCTCCCTGTACTCCCCCACATGTCCAGATCTAGGCTAACATCAGATTTTAACCATAAACCCTATCAAATAAAAATGTTTTAAGCCTAGTCTTAAAAGTAGACAAGGTGTCTGCCTCACGGACTAAGACTGGGAGCTGGTTCCACAGGAGATGAGCCTGATAACTAAAAGATCTGCCTCCCATCCTAATTTTAGATATTCTGGGAACCACCAAAAAACCTGCAGTCTGAGAGCGAAGTGCTCGGTTAGGAACGTATGGAAGAATCAGATCACTGAAGTATGATGGAGCTTGATTATTAAGAGCTTTATATGTGAGAAGGAGGATCTTAAAATCTATTCTGAATTTAACAGGTAGCCAATGTAGGGAAGCTAAGACAGGAGAAATATGATCTCTCTTTGTAATTCTCATCAGAACTCTAGCTGCAGCATTTTGGACAAGCTGAAGACTTTTAACTACATTCTGTGGACTTCCTGAGAGTAATGAATTACAGTAATCCAGTCTTGATGTAATAAACGCATGAACTAGTTTTTCAGCATCACTTCTGGAAAGGATGCTTCTAATCTTAGCAATATTTCGAAGGTGGAAAAAGGAAATCCTACAAACCCGTTTAACTTGGGATTTGAATGACATGTCCTGGTCAAAAATAACACCAAGGTTCCATACTTTGTTCTCAGAGATTAATGTAATGCCATTCAGGTCAGGTGACTGACTAAGCAATTTCCTTTTCTGGATTTCTGGTCCAAAGATGAGAACTTCCGTCTTGTCTTGATTTAAAAAGCAAAAAGTTTAGAGTCATCCATTTTTTTATGTCCTCAAGACAAGCCTGTAATCTACCTAACTGATTAGCTTCATCAGGGTTAATGGATAAATATAACTGAGTATCGTCAGCATAACAGTGAAAGTTTATCCCATGCTGTCTAATGATTTTACCAATTGGGAGCATATATATAGTAAAAAGAATTGGTCCAAGCACTGAACCCTGTGGTACTCCACAAGTAACCCTGGAGTATGAAGAAGATTTGTCATGTACATTTACAAAATGAAATCTATCAGGCAGGTAGGATTTAAACCAGCCTAGCGCTGTTACTTTTCCTACAACATGTTCAAGTCTTTCCACAAGAACATTTTGATCTACTGTGTCAAAGGCAGCACTGAGATCTAACAAGACTAGAACAGACACAAGATTCTTATCTGAGACCATAAGAATATCATTTGTAATTCTCACTAATGCAGTTTCAGTGCTGTGATACTCTCTAAAACCAGAATGAAATTCCTCAAACAGATCATTTGTGTTTTGGGGTTAGATTACTTACATTATACTAGAGTATGAGACACATAAAGGGATTGTGATGTTATTTTCTTCCATACACGTGCTTCATTGTGCCAAACAGCAGGGACGTGAAAGTGTGACCTGGGTTTTAACAACTAAAATTTCTGTTTTAGTAAAACTAAGTTTTGACGTCTTCATCAAGCATGAGCCAATACCCTGACAGCATGTGCTAAAAGTTCCAACTAAACTGTACACAATGATGAGGCTGATCTGAGGTTTGATAGAAACATGATGCAGCTAGAAATACAAAGTCTGAAGGTTCATAGGTGAAAGTTTGAGTTTAGTTTCACAAATATGATGATGCATTTGTCAGTGGGAGAGAGAGCCTCTGCCTGGGTCTAAGCTACAGACATAATCATACATTCATCTAACTGCGCTGCATTTTAAATAAAGAAGAGGTCTGCTGGGAAACCTGCATCCTGTCAACACAAACACATCCACTTACAGAGATCGATACAGAAAATACACCAGGACCATACGTTTGTGGAAGGCAGCTCTGTTGCTCAGACCAGTCGTTTAGCTGCAGAAGTGAATGTTGTGATTTGTCTTATTTTCTTTATTGATTATTTTGATTTGCAACCTTATCCAATTGTATTATAAACTAAACTTTTCTAAATACAAATGAAATTTCCCAATATAAATCCAGACAGTGTTTGTCTGAAATATGAGCTAGATAAGAACAGTGACAAGAAGTAAGATAAATAGAAATGTTACAGCAGTTAAAGTGACTCATTAGAGTTGCTGTGGTAACCTGTCTCTTGCTCCCTGACTGCACTATAAATGACATTCTGACAGAAATACAGAGCAGAAATTAAGCCTCAAACAACAAGCCACTGTGTGAAAACAACATGTAGAAAAAAAGTGTTAAACCCTTAAAACCATGCCTCCACTCCACTCCCCACACGAACACAAACACAAGACTGACATTGCATATATATAATATAGCAATCCCATTAACAACCTGTGCGTATAAAACTAAAACCTGTGCCAGTTTGAAAGAGAGGTTATTGTAAACCACTGTTCTGTAAAGTTACCTAGTTATGTAAAGTTTACTAATATTGTAAATAGGGATGGGTACCGAATTCGGTACCTTTTAAGGTACCGACCGAATTCCATAGTACCGACCGAGCACTGATTCACGTCATTTCAAACGGTGCCTCGTTTCGGTACCCGTCCTTCATAACGAGAACTTGCCAAGACAGCTGCACATGCGCAAGAGCGTTATGTCGTCGGTCCCAGCAAGCGAGTTGTAAACAGAGCAGCATGGGTAGAAAGAACCCACGCTAACGCTTGGGTCCACTTCACTAAATGTGATGGGTAACTGGGTGATGATGAAACCAGCGACAACGATCTAAGTGAGACATCCTCATCTTAATCTGCTCCGGTAGGTAAAAAAAAAGTTTAAGATAACGTTACCTTGATATGTTAGCTTCCGTTTCGCAAATGGTGCGTTCGCTTTCTCCTCGGAACTCAGAATTTCCGCCAAGAAGAACATGAACGCGCTCTAAAGTTTGGCTTCACTTTACTAAATGCGACGGGTGATTGGGTGAAGATGAAACCAGCGACAACGATCTAAGTGTCAGGCATCATCGTTTTAATCTGCTCCAGCAGTTAAATAAATTGTTAAAGATAACGTTAGCTTCATATGTTAGCTTCCATTGCCACCGTTGTTATCAGCTAATGGTGCGTTCGCTTTCTCCTCGGAAATTCTAACTTCCCAGTAGGAAAAATCAAATGAAAAAAGACGGCAAAAGGAATGAAGATACACAGTAAATTTAGTTCACAGTAAAGATGTTTGCTTCAGTTTAATTATCAGCTTATAAAACTACAAGGACGATGTTAATACAAACAGTTGAATGTTATTTATTGTGACATTTATCAAATATTGTTATATATTGAGAAAATATATATTTAATTATAAAAGAGAATTAAAATAATAAACACTCAAAGGTATCGAAAATTGGTACCGTTAAGTACCGGTATCGGTTCGTAGGTACCGGGAATTAGTACCGGATCGATTCAAATGTCAAAGGTACCCATCCCTAATTGTAAAGCCCGAAGCCTCCGGAGTTCATATTTTAAGGAGACTGCAGTTACCAATTTGTATCAGCAGGTGGCAGATTTGAGCTATTTAGTGGTGATCATGACAGTACATAAATGAGGGGCAAACAATACTAGCCCAGAATCTAGGCCAGTGGTACTCAATTCTGGTCCTGGAAGAACAGCATCCAGCACGTTTTAGGGGTTTCTCTTCTCTAACACATTTGATTCAGTGGTTTAATCACCTGTGCAGCAGCTCATCAGGCTGTGCAGAAGCCTATTAATCACCTGCTGATTGAAATCAGGGGTGTTGAAGCAGGGTTTAAACTAAAACGTGCTGGATACCAGCCCTCCAGGACCAGAATTGAGTACCACTAATCTAAACCTTCAATTGCCAGAGCATAATGGACAGTCTAGCAACGCTCCGTTGGAACCTCGCTGCCCCGACCAGTATTATGGCTGGCCAATCAAAGCATGTTTATTTAGAACAACACTGTATTATTTTATGTTTTTAGTTATAGTTCAGATACTTTAAAACAGGGACAAATGTATCCTTCATTCTCCTCCACCTCTTCATGTGGTTGCTATCTCTAAATCATGCTCTAAACCCACGTTTCCCTTCATTTCCATCAACGAATAAAACATTTGCTCCGTATTTTGTACTCCTTCAGTCACAAGTGAATAAACATTCATATTTTTAGACTTTTTCCACGACGCGTTCTTCAATCTGTCCTTGGTCTGCCGCTAAATATCCTTTTTACTTTGTAATGGAGCAATGGCGGTGCTGTTGACAAATTTACAGAAAGCGGCGTCCTGACCAATCACAAGCTCTCACTTTCAACAGATATTTAAAAATTTGGGCATGTCTCCGTTAGCCTTTGTGCAATTGTGTTGTGTGTATCCATACCGACGCAGACGGAGAAGTATATATCAGGTTTATATTCACATATCTAGGATAACTTGCCAGGCTGCAACATTATGTAAATCACACAATAATCAATATAGACTTTTATTAACATTTTACTTGTGATAAAAAATACATAGGATTAAGACTTTTGATTAAAACACGCAAACTTGTGAAGCTTTGTTTCCTACTCAACTGATCAGTCATGAAGAAAAGATGGACAAGTGGGCTGCTACAAAAGCAGGGAAGTGCTGCAACAGGTCTGTGAAGGTCTAGTTTGATAGAGTCAGTGTGAAGAAAAATGTTTCTTATCTTTTAAATGTTTTCCCCTCATTCTGCCATCTGCCATTTTATAAAAATAAAAGAGATAGCTATAGAACTAAAATGAATTGTTTTTACCTAAACTATTAGTCTTTCATGTAGTGTGTTTTGAAATTTACAACACCAACTAGCAAGCAGTGCTCTGTTTGGGCTGCAGGAAACCAAAACATCAAGTAGAAATGCTTACCTGGTGTTTTGTACACTGAAGCAGGTGATAAAGGAACTCTGCGGATCTTTAACTGAGCCTTTAGTCATTCTACCATCCCCATCCAGACTATAGATAGTCTCTGCTTTAAGTCCAAAAGCCTTTTTATCTACTAACTGAAATGACTCAGCTGTATCAGAGCAATGACAAGACACGATCAAACGATTAAAGTGCTGAGTAAGTTCCCCTAGAGTTTGTTTTCTTTCATTCTTCAGCTCAGCAAACATTGGACATTTGTAACAGGAACAGAGATAAATGTGTCCCAGTTTGTTTCAGCTGCAAGTCACAAAATACCTGTCATGTTCAACCAGCGCCCCCCTGGTTGTATCTGATCGTTTCAGAGCAGATAGCTGGGTGATAACCATACACACAGATACAATCTGACCTTCCGTATGAAGCAAAGTAGAAAGTCGGTCTAGTTGGATGGAACTGATTTTCCTGCTGTCTGAACACACTCCTAGTTATCCTGATGATGTAAAAAAAAAACTAAATCAAATGGATGCAGCAGTTCTGAAAATGACATCATTACCTTTCCAAACTTCTGCTAAGTAGCTGAAGGCTGCAGATCTAAAACACACAAATGTGGAGCAGCATAGTAAAATAATGCATGAAGAGTCCTTCATGGAGATGTTTTAATGTTATGAACTGTTTTGGTCCTGTTGGACATGCTGCCAACCCTGTAGTTGCATCCAACATGGCAACCAATGAAAAAAGGCCTCTATGACCTATACCGCCAAATAGAAGAAAATGAAATAATAGGCATTATTATCTGATATAATTTATCTTGAAGCTCATCTCCATCTATATTGTTTATTAAAACAACTACAAAAACAACAACAACCATGGCTGCCTTTGTATCATGCAAAAGAGGAACTTGCTCTTCTCTGATCAGAAGGCCATTCAGCCACGGCCACCCTGTACACACATAACCGGGTAACCCACAGAACAAAGATACTTTTACACGGTTAAGTTGGTCTGTCATCCACATGAAAGTGAATATGTACACCTCCATTCTTTTAAAAACTCAGCCCAAGATGGAGATTGGTGAATTCTCCATTGTCAACATATTCTTGTGGATGTACATAACCAGGATTGTAGGTGCCACAACATCACTCCCTTTCACAAAAATGCTCAAACATCACATGTGCGACCTGTGTTCACACCTACTTGCTTTTCTTTATAAGCTCAGTAATTGTTCTCAAAGCCCGCAGGCAAAGGACAACATAGTTATTGTCCACTATGTAATAATACCACATCCATGGAATGTTTTTTGGCAAAGATGCTGATGATTTGGATAACTACTGCCACCTACAGGCTTGGCGTGTCTATGAATGTGGGAGGATTCCATGCTGTAGTTCTTTTTTAAAACACAGAGCAGTTTTGTTTACCGGTTTTCCTGCTACGTTTCGTTTGTGGCTGCAAGCTTCCTCAGGCTGACGCTGATGGTGGCGTCACTTCCTTCCCCGTTTATCCGCGGGCAGCAGAGAACGTTGTCGCCCTCTACTGCCCGCTCTCCCCTCTTTGACGATGCAGTCCCATGCGCGGTCCAACGTGTAAACTCTATCGTCCCTGTTCATGGTCCCACATCCACGTCTACTTATATCGATAGCTTCTTTTATCCATCTTTTGTATTTCTGTTGTTCGATGTTTATGATCTGTGTGTTGTCCCAGTCCATTATATGGTTTTCTCTTGTGCAGTGATCTGTTACGGCTGACTTCTTTATTGTGCTTTCTGCTTCTTGTTTTGCTGCTCTTGTGTGTTTTCGACTTGTTTCTTTCTCGCACTCCTTTCTATGTTCTATTGTTCGTGTGTTGAGTTGGCGTCCGGTTTCTCCTATGTATGTTTTATTGCAGAGTTTGCATGGGATTTCGTAGATGACTCCACATTTAAGACCAGCTGATACTTTGTCTTTTGGGTGTACTAGTCTGTTTCTAACTGTTGTGTATGTTTTTGTTGGTGTATTTATGTTGTGTTTTTTATTGTTGCTCTTATTTTTTCTGTTATGCCTTTAATGTATTTGCTTTAGTTGTTCTTTTCTTTCCATTGTTGTTTGTTGTTTTCCTTTGTTTATTGCCCATGCTGGGTATCGGCAGGTCTTTAAAGCGTGTTGTATGTGTTTGTCCTCTTGTTTACGGTCTCTTTCTTCTGTTATTATGTTTGCTCGGTGATATAATGTTCTGATTACTGACATTTTGCGTATGGTGGGGTGTTCTGATGTCCATAATAGATATTGGTCTGTGTGTGTTGGTTTCCTGTATGTGTTTATGTTTAGGGTCCCGTCGGTCTGCCTGGTTATTTTCATGTCCATAAATGCTATACTGCCTTCTGTTTCTGACTCATATGTGAACTTTATGTTGCCTGTGTCGTCAATGTTATGTAAGCATTGTGTTAGTGTTTCTGTTTGTCCTTTTGGTATGATTTACAGTATGTTGTCTACGTAGCGTTTCCATAGTTTTATTTTGCAGTTTGGGGGGGCAGTAGCTATGGCTTTCTGCTCTAGGTCTTCCATGAAAAACTCGCACAGGGTGGCTGATGGCGGGTTACCCATGGCGAAGCCTTCCATTTGTTTGTATATTGTGTTGTTATATGTGAAGTAGGTGGAGTTAGCTACCAGTCCTATCAGTTGTGCTGTGTCATCTGCTGTGAGGTTGTTCTTTTGTGTAAAGTCTTGTCCTGTCTGATTCTGTTAACTACTATGTCTATGGTTTTTTGGGTTGGTGTTTTTGTGAACAGGGATGTGACGTCATGTGAGATTCACATCATCTGCCTTCCTGCTATGGGAATGCATCACACTTTCTTTCGTTACACATATTATGTTTCTGTTTATTTATTTGGCAGACGCTTTTATCCAAAGTGACTTACAATTTATAAACTATAGGGCATGTTGTGATCTGTGGGAGAAACCGGAGTACCCGGAGGAAACCCACGCATACATGGGGAGAACACGCAACTCCACTCAGAAAGGCCACAGCCGAGTTTCAAACCTGCAACCTTCGTGCTGCGAGGCAACAGTGCTAACAACTGCGCCACCATGCAGCCCATATTACTGGTACTTGAAATGCTGAACAGAAACAGACTTTTCAAAGCTGCTCCATTTTTGGCTGTCTGAATGTCTGAGTCACATCTTAACTCACTCCATGTTTTTACATTTTCAGACACGACTGAGTCAGGAGAAAACTGAAGGAGGTCAGAACAGTAACACACCCTGGTGTAACCAGGTCTGTCAGAGTAACAAGCTGCTTAGAGAGGATCAGCTGACTGACAGTAAACAGGAAGCAAAGGACCAACCTGGGAATAGCGTTAGATCACAATCCCATCAACCCCTCTGACGTGAGTCTGTTTTAAGGCTGTGATCTGTTTTGAACTCACATTGTGGGTGAGGTTCAGAGCTGCGTTCAAAAATACTTTTCATGGACCTTTCTTTGACTAAACAAAACCTCGGTTTATTGATTAAGTTCTGCAAATAATGTTACTTTTTACAGCTAAACTTAGGCTGTTTTGTTGCGCTGTGTGCATTACAACTAGAGATAGAGAGTCTTTAAATGTTGAATCCAAGTCATGTCATTGAGTAACTTGAGTCCAAGTGTCAGACTCAGGTCTTTATCTCTGATTATGAAAGAGGATTCATGAATAAGTACATCCACATGAAGAAACACACATATTACATTCGTGCAGTAATAAAATATATAACTTAATATCATTTGACTTTATTCTTGGTGTGTATGTTTCCATTGGCTTGACTTTCACCCAATGTCACACAACAACAACTGGTGTAAAAGAGGCTTCAGATCAAGTCAGTGATGCAGTGAGTTGATGGTGAGAGACACGAGGGGCTAAATCCATCTTCTTCACGTCCACAGCAGGGGCCTGTAAAAGGTGATGGCCCCATTAGCATCGACAGTGCTTCAGAATGTGATGATCAATATGGTAACTAATAGTCTGAAGAGGCCTGTCTGGCTTCCAGAGGAAAACTGTGGTTTAGAGAAGTTCAGTGTAACAGGTTGTCTCCACGGCGCCGTGCAGACACACACAGGTGAGCTCAGAGTCTGGTTCGTGTCGGGGGGTAAACGAAGGCCTCTGATGGCGTGTTGCTGTGAATTTGTGATTTGTTAGCAATGCCTTTAGCTGACACACAACATCCACCACACGTTTGACAGGATGAACATTTTTAGGTGAGGAGCAAGTGAGTCGAATTTTTGCAGCTCTGCCACAGCTCTGGAACAAAAACTCACTTTCATTTCTAAAACGGTTTCTTACTTAAAACCTAATACGAGTCACACATTTCCATCCATCCATCTTCTGAACCCGCTTTGTCCACGTGGGGTCGGGGGGGGGGGGCTGGTGCCTATCTCCAGCAGTCAATGGGCAATCAGGCGGGGTACACCCTGGACAGAGAGCCAGTCCATCGCAGGGCAACACAGAGACACACAGGACAAACAATCATGCACACACACACTCACACCTAAGGACAATTTACAGACCAATCAACCTGACAGTCATGTTTTTGGACTACGGGAGGAAGCCGGAGTACCCGGAGAGAACCCACACATGCGCAGGGAGAACATGCAAACTCCATGCAGAATGATCCCAGGCCGGGAATCGAACCCAGGACCTTCTCGCTGCAAGGCAACAGCTCTAACCACTGCACCACTGCGCAGCCCGTCACACATTTCCACTTGTGAAAAACAATTCTGTCTGTAAAATAAAGCACCGCGACGTGTCTGCAAATGACCTTAAACCCTTATCAGATAGATGTCCTGCAACAGTTGCTTCTTTTGATTTTGTGTCAACACACACCTGTATTCTCCAGACCAGCAAACTGCTATGACTCCTGCTTTTATGGAGCAGCTATTTTGCACAATAATAATTAGCACTTGTTTTAAATTGTTTGTTACGCAATAATAGTTAGTTAATAATATTTTTTAGACCATAATCGGTTAAATGCTGAAACAAAGCCCCTCACAGCCTTTGGCACACGAGATGCCATTTGTCTTTGTATAACTGACACATTTCCTGTGAAACCAGAAGCTCTGGAGGATGTCTCCTGGCAAATCAATCTTGTCTGCTACTCCGGCCAAGTCCAGAGGCCTGATCAGACTTGTTACATCACATATTCAGAGAAAATTCTAATTAAAAGAAAAAGGAAAATTTAAAGGGGCACAAGAAATATCTTACAGGAAATTACAAGGTAAAATTTTGGAAAATTCACTGAATATTTACTAAATGGTTCAATGATTGGTTTAATGTGACAATCTGTGCAGACAGATGGTGTAAACACAATTTA
Source organism: Nothobranchius furzeri (assembly GCF_043380555.1). Classification (NCBI taxonomy): domain Eukaryota; kingdom Metazoa; phylum Chordata; class Actinopteri; order Cyprinodontiformes; family Nothobranchiidae; genus Nothobranchius; species Nothobranchius furzeri. The sequence goes on from NC_091746.1 coordinate 38,068,685, forward strand.
ATACTGAATATTATCCAAGTTATATTTAAAAGAAAGGAGTACTTAATAGCTGATGTGGATTAAGGTAAAACTGCGTCTGAGTGTCTGGCTCATCTATTCAGACATATGAAACCACCAATCTATCAGCTGCTGAATAGTGCATGAGGTGTGTGTGTGTGTGTGTGTGTGTGTGTGTGTGTGTGTGTGTGTGTGTGTGTGTGTGTGTGTGTGTGTGTGTGTGTGTGTGTGTGCGTGTGTGTGTGTACTGGGATGAGAGGTGATGGGAGTCAAACTCAAGAACATAAAAGAAAAAATATTTTTGTATATAGTGTCTCAAAGACCAACAGGCAATTAAGAAAATAAAAAAAAGGTTTTAAAAAGTATCAAAATAAATATGGGAGAAAAAAATGAAAAATAAGAAAAATAGAAGAATGAGAAGAAAAAAGAAAAGCTAAAAACACGGAACCTCAAAATACTGAATTTACACGAAGGAAACATAGAAAGAAGCAAACTAAGTGTTTTATACTAATGTCTGAATGTTTCACGTTTTTTATTATTTTCCTAATTAGACTCAAACAGCTCATTTCTGCCACCTGCTGATGTAAATTATCATCTGCAGTCTTCCTAAAATGTGATCTTTTCTTTTAGATTTTCCATTCTCAGAAAACTTCTGTTTACTCACTCACTGCCATTGACAACTAAAGTCATCAACTGCGTTTTTTTAACGGGGCGGGTTGGAGACGAGCTTGCACACTTTGAGAGCAAGCATCATGGCCCTAAAGTAGTGTGTCACACATCATGTGATCATGATGCAGACATTCCATGAATTAGGAGATAATTTCAGGACGCATAAGGCGAGGTGCAAACCAGAAATGCTTCTGCAGCTCACACATTGACAACGGATTGGGAAAGAACGGAAAAAGCTAGAAACACTCTGATTCTTCCTGATGGAAGAAGTGAGTCTACTCTGTCTTTTGGTAGTTTTGGTATTTACACAATCAAAAAACACTATTCTGAGTCTTCAAAATCTGTAAAAATGCTCAAAAACGCTGGCAGTCAGGGGCTTTCTGTTCAGAAAACAGCGAGTAGTGAATGAGTTACAAGAACTTTATCATTTTAAGACAAGGCAGAATATCAACATTTATATTTCCATGAGTTTTCCTTCAAATATAAAACATTAGAATGGATAACTTTGAACACAAATTATAATACACTTTAATACAATCTAGTGTACCCTGCAGAGTGCTTTATGTTCAAGATGTCACTCTTGACGAGCTGCGCTGATGCGTTCTTAGTGTGTTTTCAGATGAAAAGTCATAATAAATGCAGCATTAAACAGGCACTCTGAGCTTCATCCAACTGAACACCAGTGCTTACGTAACAGCTAGGACCAACCAGTGTGAAGTGGTACTTCTTCCACTTCACACTTGTTGGTCCTAGCTGGAGTACCTGCTGGAGCTATTCACTCTGGTCCCGGTACTGCTGCACAAAGCGTACAACCCTCACCGGTTCCCAGAGTTTGCTCCTTTATGCTGGGGTGATGATGAGCACGCTCTCCCATTCAATGCCGAGCAAAGAAACCCACCACCCCAGACCCCAACCAGACGGCCAGCTCACCTCCTAGCCTCCAGCCCTGGGAAGCCAAGCGACAACAGAGGTGCGCTAAGACCCCTAGTCTCCCTCCGCCTACTCCAATACAGTGTTAGTGCGTTGTAACGTGATGACCTCTCAGAATAAAAGCTGAACTCGCTGACCCAAGGAGGCTCTCTTTTTGACTCTGTGAAACACCTGTCGCTTTTTACCTGGAGCCAAAGACTGGTTTGTCGTACTGTCGACGCTGTACCATCGGCTCCAGTACTAGAGGAGGGTCCGTGGACCTGGCATCCGGATCTGTACGGGGGTCTCACTGAGGGTATGTGGATGCGACAAAAATGGCGTCTCATTTGTTTATGACTACGGGTCTCAAACTCTGATCAGTTAGGAGCAAAACATCATCTCCCACTCAGACTTGCTTCTCCGGATGCGAGGGTTGTGAATTTGACACTCATTCACACACACCATTCACCTCACACTTCATTCAAACAGAACATCCATCGTTAGAGAGTTAGTCTTGTTAAACTGTTTAAAATTATTTAGTAATAAATTTCCTTAAATGTTTGAGAGTCTCTCTCTTCTCTTGTCTCTCAGTTAATGCAAAGTGTTATTAGAAAATCCCTGCAATAAAAAGATCCAATCTTCTGATTTAAATAACCCAGTGTCTGTAAGATGGAATTCATACTAGATATGAATTTTTTATGTCTTATGGTCCTTAATTAAATGTAATTAAAATCTATCATTACAGCGTGTTGATGAGGTGTATTCCAAGGCTGGGGTGAGCAGGCAGTGCAGGCATCGTCTGGCCCATGCCAGCTGATGCCACCACACAACTCCACTTCCCCCCACAGCCCTCTGTGTCTAAATGCAGTTAAAATTGGAAGTGGGCACCGGCACTTGGGATGAGGCTGAAAGATCTCCTTGCCAAATGCCGTTGAGTGTGTTCACTCCCAAGGCCCTAAGCGTGTGTTTGCGTGGAATGTTGCTGGTGGAAGTGTTTAATGTGCAAAGAAAACTGGGGGGCAGGCTGCCACAGGAATGCGGAAATGGGATCCATACCCGCACCCCCTGACTTGCCCACTTGTCCTTAAATTTAACCCTAAATGCTACTGGTAGCCAATGAAGGTGCGCCAAAACTGGGGTCATATGACTTCGTCTGCCTGCGCTTGTCAAAAATTGTGCTGCAGCATTCTGCACAATCTGCAGGCTATTTAGGGCTGAAGCTGGAGTCCCGATTAATAGTGTGTTAGCATAGTCCAGTCGTGAGGCAATAAAAGCATGTATCACAGTCTCCAAATACAACCTTTTCAAAATCGGCTTAAGACGAGCAAGGTATGCTTTCCCTGCCAGCATCTTACACCCTGCAGTTATGTGGTGGATTGTCTCTTGGGCCCCTTTGCATATCCTACACCTTGAGTCTTGTCTTGGTGTTGTAGATCTTGGCCTTGAGCTAAGAAAAATGTACCTAGTATTTAACTGGTACCTACCCCGTACATACCTCTGGCTGTATTAAGCTAGTATTACCTTGGCAAGCATTGGTCCATCACATTAGTTTAAAAAAATGCTACTTCAAACTGAACTGTTTCATAAAACAAGTTTTACCAGCAGAGAGTTCACCTTTATGGGCTTAGGCGTGAGATGGATCATCACTGAGAAGAAATCTAGACTCATCTCGTCTCTGGGCCAGTAAGGAGCTCCTTTACTCTATTTTGATGGCAGCAGTGATGCAGAAATTAGGGAACAGAGACTGCCTTCAAAACCACGTGTTTTCAAATTGTCACCAGTGGTTTTACACTCTGAAGAACTTCTACTTTATGTCACAACCTGTCCTGTCTCCATGTTAATTTCTCCCACCTGCCTCTCGTCTCCCAATCACCCAAGGTCCCAGCTCCTCCTGTATTTAAACCCTCAGTCCTGTTTGTCTTGTCGGATCATTGTTTTGATGTCCTGCGTGCCTTCATTAAAATCCTTTCATCGTTCCTGTCTGTCTGTCTGTCTGTCTGTCTGTCTGCCTGCCTGCCTGCTTTTCCCTGCACTTGGATCCTCACCTCCGCTCACCTCACCTGCACGCTCGTGACACTTTACATCAGACGCCTTTAGGCTGATTCCAGTGTTCTGATTCGTGCCACAATTTAAGCATTTTCAGCAGCAAAAATAACACATCTCTCATTTTAGTTTCACTAAAGATGATAAATAATGCCAGCGTGGGATGACTCAAACATACTCAATCAGGTTCTCTTTATTATAAAGCACATTAACAATAATCACCTGTTCTATTGCAAAAATCTTGTTTTACTAATTTCTTCGATCAAATGCATGAGATTGCAATAATTTGGACTGCTGTCTGGTTCATCGTCTGGGTCACTCAGGACAGACTTGAGCTCTGACTCAGTTCTGACCCACTTAATGACAGCATACACCTGAAACTTAAACTCGTTCAGTGATACTTTTTGGTGATTTTGAAGGATTAATTTCATTGTTTAGCAAATCTCACTGTAATTACAACTAAACTAGTGTTTGGTAAACTTTTAATAATCTGTGGAATCCAGTAAATTATTACCAGATGAACATAAATGAAGGAATAAATCAGACTTCCTCCTAAGGAGTTACAGAAATGAACAGGTTGAGTAGGCTCACCGACAGAAGACGCCCACACGAGGAAGCGAGGGAGAAGAAGTCATCTCCAACACAGCGAAGTAACCCTCGTATTTCTAGACGGTGCTGAGCCACTGGGGCTTCACTTATTAAAAGAGCCAGGGTCAAACACGGCGCTTAACAAGAACATACATCAAAAGATGAACAGAAAGTAGAAAGGATGATCTGATCCTCCGGTCCAGATGCCCTGTGTGGGAATGCTTCACAGGGTAGAGCCCTACTGGTGCAACAGCAGCTCAAGTAAAGAAGGTGCCAAATGGAACGAACAATAGGTAGAAAGAACACTGGTGATGATCCAAGGTGGTTGGCTGGACTGTAATCCTAATCCAGAGGATTAAGACAGAGTGGGGAGGTGAGCTGCAGGGTCAGCAGAAAACAACAGCTGACTTTTTAACAAGTCACAAAGAGCTATGAAGTCTTTTAGTTTACAGCCTCTTGATGAAAACAACAAAGAGTACATTATAAAATAGAAACATCTCTATATTTATTGGTAGCTATGAGACAAAAAATGGTCTCAAATGTTTGCTTCAGTAACAGAAAAGGGTCAAATTCCGTGGATTTGATTGGTCAGTTGTGTCTTAGTTTCTTGGTCTTAAAAGTTTACTATAAAATATAGTTAAATGTTCCATTTCACGTTATTTTAAACCTCTGAGAGCAAAGCTAGGCACAGTATATGACAAAATGTTACCTTTGGCACTATTGAGTAGTCATTTATCTTGAATACGACTTATTTTCGTCAGCCTGAATTTATACCCAGAAATAAAACGTTTTGTTTCAGTGAAACTTTGTCCAGCTCTGCTCTGAAAACATGTTCCTACAACAGCATCTGCTGTGATAGGACCCAACATGAGATGACAGACCGTAGGGTTTAGCAATAAAGTGTGCTGTGATCATGCAGTCTCAAAGCTTTTCCACACTGAATAGTTTAGACTCATACCGGTATTAACCCTTTAAAGCCTGAAATATGATATATAACAGATGTTGTCAATGAGGTCTACAAGTTTGGAGCCATCTCCTCTCGCTTTATACTGGACCCTAGGACAACCAACAGTTCCTGTCTGAAGAGGTCGCAGCATCCCTCTTAAACCGGCATAGTGACAAAAGGTCAATCCTTTCAGCCATACTATGTTGGTCATCAGGACCAAACTTCTGTCACTGCCAACCTTTTATTAGCTAATGTTAAAATGAAAACCATGTAAAGATCAGTAATTAAGTAACAGTATAATTGGCCCTTACCATCTGTAGATCCTCTCCCAGAGGGCAGAAGTATTAAAATGGTAAAGTTTACTTCTACAGGACCTTTACAGATACAAATCACAGGCTGTTTCAAAAGCAAGACCAAAAACAAGAGACAGAAATATATGAAATTGGTAGAAACACCAGCATGAATAGAAATCAGTGAGAAAAAATCAACTAAAGGTCACCAAAGCCAGCTTGAACATGTGAGGTTTCAACTGCTTTTTAAAGGAGACCACTGAGTCCACCAATCTCAGGCTCAGGGGGAGAGAGTTCCAGAGTCTGGGGGCCACAGCAGCAAATGATCTACATCCTGATGTCAGACCTTTGGTCTGTAGCCTGGTGCGCTGCACAACCAGTAGGCTTTGGTCACTGGACCTCGGGACCTGCTGGGAGAGTAGGGACTGACTAAGGCGATATGTATAAAACTGAATATAGCAGATTTATGATAAAGGCCCTAATCTTAATACTTCATTTGGATGCGTTAAGGTCTGAAGTGATTTGATGCTACAATAACCTACAAGGGGTTAAACAAATCAGCTTGCAGAGTGCCTAACATAGCCCACACACCTCAGCTCAGGTATGAACATGCACGATCAACACCTGAGGAGAAAAAAAGATGGTAAATTCTACTTTAAAATAGAAAGATATTCTTCTGTTAGATCATGTAAACTATAAGGGTACATTTATCCCCTTGTTTGATGCTTCTTCCACACTCTTTCACAAGTAGACACAAGTTTTTTTTTGTCCCAATGACATTTCTGTGTAATTGTGCATAACACAACAGGACTACAGCACCAAAGCCCTCTTAGATGACCTGCCTTCTGATTTATTTACTGTGAAGCTAATGTTAGGGGACATACTGAGACCCCCCCTCCAAAGTCATTACTCTCTTACTTTAACTTCCAGACTCCATGATGCCAACAAAAAGGTACACTTCTTTTTTATGTGCTTTTTATTGATGATCATTAAACTGAAAAAGCTAACTGCTATAATGCAGGTAAAAGAGCGCCCCCTAGAACACCTACCTGCTCCACAAAACTGTTAAGTGATGTTTCTGGCAGATGGCTGCAGAGTGGTGTCAGATATGAAACTGTTCAAGTTTGTAACCCAACAATCACTGAGATCAATGTTAAATCTCTAGCTTAAAGTTTAAAAACCTATTTAGTGTTAAAGGAGGCTGCAAATTACTGCAAAGGGCTTCAAGTGTTTTTGATGTTTTGCACTCTGAGTTGAGGTCATTGTGAAAGGGTTTAAATGTTAAAAAGATGATGTCAGGATAATAAATATGAAAGTGTGACTCCATATAAAAAGCAAACCACTGTAAAAGTGATAAAAACACTGGGACCACAGCAGACTAATGAATTAGCTTAGCATTAGCAGTAGGCTAATATGAACTCTTGAACAATGACTGAGATAACAGTTGATGGAAATAGATTTATAATTATCGCCCACATGGACAAAGCGTTCCAAAACAACACACACACAGACACACACACACACGCACACACACACACACACACACACACACACACACACACACACACACACACACACACACACACACACACACACACACAGATGTGTTGCCAGAATGGGCTTTAACTGTGAACAGTGACCCTGTTTATTCTAAAATCAGGCTGCTCTATTGTAAAAAACCTCAAATATGTAAACACAGTGAAGGAATTTTAGTCATTAGAACAAATGCAATCATCATGATTCATTCAAATTGTTACCAGATGTTAAAACTGGACTTGTGTTGACTGAATGCTGCACAGGAGGAGTGAGCAGCCATCAACAAATGAACAAAATGATTTACTTTTAACATTTGTATACGTGGACAGGGATTCATGTATTGAGTCCCGTCCATCTCAACATTTAACCTAAGTAGCTTCTGTTATCACTTAAGTTTAGTCATGTGCTGAAGAGGTACATCTCTGAGGAGGGATGCTGATCAGGGCTTGTGGTGACCTCTCATATTAACACAAAAACGGGCTTCAGTAAAAGTTTGTTTCAAAAGAAAGTAAAATAAATGTGTCCTTCCCAACTGTTTAATTACATACACAGTTTAGTGGGAAATATCATGATGTCCTATCTGTGTGGAGATTTCCCTGCAGCTGATTTTAGTGTAAGCAGTGAAATACTAAAGTCATGCCTTTAAATGAATTTATCTGAGATGTTTGCTTCTGTTGACGCTCAGACTCATTCAAGGAAGCTGTGTTGTTGTTTTTTTCTTCTCCCCAACGGGACTTCATAATAAAACCATAGCTGAATAAAGTTACAGCCACTAATTGTAAGCCTCGTCATCACTGATGTTTAGAATGGTTTTATTCTCTTCCACACCGGCATCATTTTGCATTTAGAGCCCAGTGGGTTTTAATTCCTGCGTTCACGCTTTCAGGCTCACATGTCACAGTAAAACTCTCCAAAGCCCATGAACGGTGGTATTAACAGGTCTAACTCACCGGGCGCTCCTGATTTCTCTCCAGATGTGTTTCCACCGCTGCAGCAGCCTCCTCCCCACCGCTGCCGCTCGGCGGCTCGGCCAGCCGCTCCAGGCATGCGGACCCCAGTGAGGAGCTCTTGTGGTGGGACTGCACCAGCTGAGCCACCGTGGGTTTATCCATGCCAGCTGACCTGCGCTTAACGGACGAGAGCATCTTCTCCCGACCGAGAACCGAGCCGCTCCCGGCCACTTTGCCGCAGCGCTGAGCCGCTTCCTGCGCCTCCACGTCCAGCTGTGAGGAGAAGAGCAGGTCGGGCTGCGACGAGGAGATCACCCAGTCCAGGGCGACGTTTTCCTTCCTCTTCATCTTCTTGAACATCCACACGCCCCGCTCCTTCTTGTCGTCCGGGTCCCGGGCGCCTGCCTTGGGGCTGAGCAGCGGCTTGGCTTTGGCTTGGAGCTGTTTCCACATCGTGTTCTGCTGGGACGAGCAGCTCTCATCGTCCCCGTCGCTCCTTTCCATCTTTCCGACTCAGAAATTCGCACAGAGCCGCATCACGCCCAGGAAAACGCGCTTAAACGAGAAGCATGTTCGGCTGCACGGATCTGAGAGCTGCACAGACATTAATGACCCCAGCAGCGACAGGCGGGAGCGCAGGGCCGGTCTGAACATATTTCAGCACCGAGGCACAGGGGCGTCGGACTGGGGGGGGGGGGGGGGGGAAGGGTACCGTTTACCCAGGGCCCACTGCAGGGAGGGGCCCTGAGACAGCTTTGAATAAAAATGTTTTATTGTTGTTGTTTTTCCCCCCAACTTACTTAATGTCTTAATAAACTTCCCTTTACCTGGATAAAGAAGTTAAGAAACAGATTCTCGCCTTAAAAATAATAACTGAATAATCTCTGAGGCATCTATCACCCCTTAAAAATGTGCAAAGTGGTTTAGTCCACACCAGCGGCCAGGGGCTGCACGGCCGCGTGTACAGCTAGAGAGACATCACAGATGCTGACAGCCAGAGCTGGAGGCAGGAGAGTCAGTCATGGATTTTCCCAAGAAAGGGAAATCTGGCTTCCAGAAAAGAAAAGAAAAGAAAAGAAGGAGAAGGAGAAAAAGTTAATTGAACAGAAGCAAGTATTGACTAGGTTTTTCAAGAAGGAAGGTGAGCAGCAGCCAGCAGCAGCAGAACACAGTTTTAGCTGATATTAGCTAGCTCTCAGAAGCTGCATTCATGTTAGGTGTTCAGTGTTAAACACCTTTAGTTTCACCATCAAGATCAAATATAAATTAATTAGTGTTATCAGTGAAAACACTAATTAATTTATATATATTAATCAGAATTATTATCGCGGGCAGCCGCCGCCAATTAATTCGTGGACTCGCAGTAAAAACAGGTTCACTCTGTGTGGATATTTCAGCTCCTTCCCAGTCATGGACCAGGACAAACTTGGTATCGATGGATTCGTGGTAATCTCAGGAATGAGAAGCTGCCACTGTTTTTCGTATAGCATGATGACACTGGTGTTAGAGGATTGTTATTGACTTGGTTAGATATTTTAAGCCTATTTTAAATTTCTTTATATTTGATCTTGAAAACGGACAATCTTATAATTTGGCTGATAATGCAGGGATTATAAAATTTAGAGTACATTACATTCACAGAGAGAACCTGGTTTATTTCATGTCATATGTATTTAATATATCAATACATATCAGCAAAACTTAACATCATGAACCATGACAGACATGACTGAAGAGCAGATGAAGATATCATGCCAGGCACTGATGAGAAAATATTACAAGGATCTCACAGCTGAATTTGAGAATGAGATGCTACACCTGAGAACAATATATGGTGCCACATTTCCACACAGTCGGTCTCCTCTTGAGCTGCTTAATGCCATACAGGATGCAATTACAGAGCATTTTTGGAGAAGTTTGTATTGGACTGAGGATTTTTTGCACACTACCTGTGACTGTTGCTGGGGGTGAACGGACTTTTAGCAAACTGAAACTGGTGAAAAATTATTTGAGATCAACAATGTCCCAGGATAGTCTAAACAGCCTAGCTCTTCTTTCTATTGAAAGCCAATTAGCCAAAGGATTGGACTTTAAAGATCTCATAAGTGATTTTGCTAACATGAAGACCTGTCAGTGGGCATTTACTGGAAAATAAATTCCAGGATTTTTGTTTGAACACATTGTTGGCAAATAAAAATAATTATATGTGAAGTCTGGGCATTTCACTTTTATTATGCTGGCATTTGTATTTGCTCAATATAGAGGTTAAACTAAGATCATAGTTATTATCTTGTCTTATAGCATGACAAAAAATGTGTAAGAGAGATATTAAGTAATTGAGCATGGGGGCCCACCTAGAAGACTTGTACCTAGGGCCCAGAATTTGGTGCTATGCCCCTGCCGAGGCATGTGTGCCACTGCCACTGCAAACCGCCAAGTTATTCATAAAGCTGTAGGAAAGATAAGAGGGTTTCTGTTTAGGTTGTGATGGGTTAAGGTTGGTTTATGCTTGACGTGTCCGCGAGGTCCGCATGGCTCAGAGCGGAAAAGTTGTGTCATTTTGCGTCATTTTAACAACCACGCCCCTCCACCGCGCACCCGCATGGGCCAAAATTTCCGAAACGCGCACCTAGGAAATTTTCTAACCACGCGGACGGTCGGACGCGGAAAAACATGGCGGACCGGCAAGAACTAAGGTTGGTTTATGCTTGACGCGTCCACGAGGTCCGCACAGCTCCGCGCGGAAAAGTTGCGTCATTTTGCGTCATTTTAACAACCACGCCCCTCCACCGCGCCTCCACACGGCCCAGAATTTCCGCAACGCGCACCTCGGAAAATTTCTAACCACGTGGACGGACGGACGCGGAAAAACATGGCGGACCGGCAAGAACTAGTATGGCAGAGGTTGGTAAATACAGACATTTGTATGATTCAGCTCTCAGAGATCACCGTGATCAACATGTTGTTAATAATTCTTGGATAAAAATAGCTCGCACTGTTGGAAAAGATGAGGATGCTGTTAAAAATGCTGGAATGCCATGTTGTAAACAGTCATTTCTATTTGTACTATGGTGTAGTGTTGGATGCATGCCGTAGAGCTCCATGCTGCCCCCTACAGTTTGGGAGAATATTGGCTCACCGCAGAGACGAGCCGCACAAACCATAAACGCTGCGAGTTGTGAAGCGCGTTCCATCCGCGAGCCGCATCACCGCGCGGAAAGTAAATGCGTCAAGCATAAACCAAGCTTAAAAACTTTATTTTAATCACAAGACCTTTCATCGGAGCTAGGAAGACCCCAGGGGCCCAATTTCAAATCAAGATTGCTGCCACATGGCTGAGGAGCTGTGGCTTAAAAACAGCATATATTTGTGGGGTTTGAGATAAGAGATAAAGGTAATTGGAAGGGTCTGCTACTTGATGCAGAGTGAGGAGCCGAGATCATAGGTCTGAGGAGGTTGGCTCCAGCGTGGTTTTAGGTCCAGGCCTAAATAAAATCAAGTTACTTGAGGTTAGGTCCTCATAAATCAGCCAAACTGGATACTCTTGACCCTTTCTTTCTGAAACGCTGTTTTATTTCTAACCCTAATCTAAATTAAAAGTTAATTCCCACCATACCTCTGAAACCACGTTTAAGGGTACATTTTGTCATTGTGTGGACTAGCCAAATGTCCCCACAATGTGGAAATGTCCACACACTACAGGTTAAAAGTTCCAATTTGTCCACAAGTACACACATACACACACACACACACACACACACACACACACACACACACACACACACACACACACACACACACACACACACACACACACACTCATATTTATATAATAACATACCCGAACCATAACTAATGGGGTTCTATTTCTAACGCTATCCTAAACACCAATTCACACCATACCTTTAACCCTCTGATGCATGAATTATGAAATCTTCAACCATGATTTTTTAAACAATTTTTTTCATTCATCTTTAGGTGTGAATGAACCAAATTTCAACAAATATTTTTTGTTACATTTTGTTAATTTACAAATAATTTATTACATGTCCATCTCAGTGGACAGAGTGCATTCTGAACATGAAATATGTTGGCTTGACTTACTGAAGTCCAAATGGAGGGGCTCACATGCAATAAAGTCTTCAAAAGCTGTGCTTAATAGCGAAAATAAAGAAATAACAATTTTGAGTACCTGTCCACTGTAGTGACCATTATGCATCAAAGGGCTAAAAGCATGTTTTAGGGTGCTCTGCATTGTGTAAACCATGCAGCAAAATGTCCCAACAATATGGAAATGGCCACTCCACACATTACAAGTCAGTCACACACACACACACACACACACACACACACACACACACACACACACACACACACACACACACACACACACACACACACACACATGCATTGGCAGGTATGACATCAGCCTGCTGTTTGCATACAAAGCTTTGAATGGTCTGGCACCGGCCGGTCTTACCCCTATATGTTAGTGTGCTCGCTACGTTCAGCAGACCAACTGCTGCTCTGCACCCCGACAATGCACTACAAGACGGGGGAGCAAGCTTTCATGTATGTTGCTCACACACTCTGGATGCACTGCCACTCACCATTCATTGGTATCTTCAAGTCACGCCTGAAGACTCACCTTTACAATTTGGCTTTTAGATTATGATTTTTATCTTTCCTTTATTGCTGTTTTGATCAGCTTTTATTGGCTTTTGTCTGTATCTGACTGTTTCATTGGCATTTTATGTTTGTTTTTATGTTGGGAGGCGCTTTGGTCAGTTTCCATCCTGTTTTTAAATGTGCTGTAAATACATTTGGTATGGTATGATTAGTATCATTCTGCTGGAACCAGTCTGTAATTTTGCATAGAAACCATTTACTTTCCAAACTGATCGTTTCTCATTTCAGCCGCCATATATTTGAGCATATTTCGTAAAAGTGGCAAAATATAACAGACAAAAATTAAAAATGTGTCAAAGCATAGCTGCAAAAATGCTACATGTGGCATATTGTAATTTCAGCCATCCATTTCAAATGTAATTCTTGGTGTCCAGTCATAGGGATGTGTGGGGACAGCTGGCTGATTAAAGCTCACTCAGATTATAGCTCTGTTTAATCAACACTCTTATCCTGACAAAGGTCAACATCTTTATCATCTAAAGCCACTCAGAAGACATTGCTCAAGGACTATTGTGACATAAGACATGAAAAGCCAAACACAACACATTATCAACACGTTTATTAGAAACCAGCACATAATGTAGTTTTTACAGTGCAATCACAGGTCAGAAACAAAAGTAACAAATAGGATAAAGTAAGTGATCTTTTTTTTTTCTTTTTCAGGAGTGTACCATAAAAAACTAATGAGAAACAAGGCAACCCTTACATCCTGAGTGTGGAGTTCAGCAGAGTCAGACAGAATCTGAATGCAGGTTGTTTTCCTTTTCTTAGTTTGCCCATAAGCCTAATGAATCTGTGGCGTTATATTTATGAATGAAACGTGTTGTTGCCATTCACCAATGAGTCTAATTCATCTAATGTAATTAAACATGAAACATCTAAGCTGTGCTGCAGCTAAAGACAACAAACAATCCCACTGAAACATCCAGTCAGTATTAGTTATAATATTAATGTGTGCATGCAGTGTGGGCTGACTAGTGACAAAAGGGGATGTTTGGAGGTGCACTGGTCCATTAGAATGGCTGAAGATCAAGTTCTGAAGCAAACATGTGGAGCAGCGAGTAGTTGAAACAAAGAGGGAATCGTCTTCACTTTTCATTATTACATCTTACACAGACTGTTGTACCAGAGCACCATGTTTGTTTAGAACAGGACTGGCTGCTGGGGTTTCACATCCATCCATCATCAGTGTTTCCATTTCCTAACTGATGACTGCAGCATCAGATGTAGAGAGATGAGGACAAGCTGAGCAGATGTCCAGCATTTAGTTTGCTATAAAGGCAGAAGATTATGGATATTTTACAAGTTCTAAATATGATCTACTATGAACCATAAAACTTAACATTAATCCCTTTTAGTTGGGTCTTATTCAGCTTGAATGAAACTTTTCACCCTGCCAGTGAACTATTAGGACCTAAAGCTGGCCAGAACTGTTGGTTTTCAGATTTTTTACATTCAGACAGATATGCAAAGATACCTGTAATATATTAAACCAACATTTACATACCCAAATATATAAAAGTTTAAATACACTTTATATAGATGAAGTTATTGGCATGCTTACTATTTGTTTACAGCTTCTTTAGCAAAACCTTGGTGTGGCTTGCATAAGAACCAAGGCAGAAATGAGGGAGTAGTCATCACCGACATACATCTGAACCAACAGAGGGGGGCTGGTCAATGGTGCAGAGCTCTATTCCAACCAATGGTGCATCTGTCACTGTCGGCTAGTTTTATTGGTGCTTTTAAGGACAAGCAGAGAGGCCTTAAAAAGGGGCTCCTCTTCATCATATCACAGAAGTGGAAAACACACTTTATGAAACATGGTGGCAAGGTAAAGACTGTAAGGGTATTATAGTGACCTATCTGATAAGGCTTTAAAAAGTGCTCCCTGAATGGTCTTTTAGCATTTATCCATCTTTTCATCTTGCTGGCTGACTTGGGTAATATGAGCATTGGCAGCTTCTTTAATTGTGAAAAACTTTATTGGTGCTTACACATTAGCGTCGGTATGGTCAGGGTTTGTTGGGGCTGGATGGTGTGAGTTTGGTCTGGTCTAGTGTAGTTTTCACATTTAAATCCGAAGGACTTCTCAGGAATGCGGAAAACCCGAGCCAGTGGGCGGTGTTTAATACGCGCTGGAAAGTCCGTGGTGTCCTCCATAATAAGGTAAACAAAGGTGGGCTTAAGCTGTGTTGCTTTTGGAGACTCTGAACCACATTATTTTATTAATTTGCTGTGTGTGTCCTCATAATCTTGTGCTCCGCTGCTGCAGGCCACACACACACACACACACACACACACACACACACACACACACACACACACACACACACACACACACACACACACACACACACTCACTCCCTTCTCCCTTTCCCACTGATTGGCAGCTCCGTGCTACAGACAGAAGTTTACTTAACAGCATCCAGCATAAAAATGAATTGCGCATGCGGGAACCCCCTGCTGGATGATTGTAGTCGCTGATCTGAGGGGGTAGTTGTAATTTTAGCCAACTAACCAGTCCGTAGTGTCAACTCAGTCCCAGTCTGACCGCTGCGGAGGAGATCTGAAAAAAGTGTTGCCTCAGAACCGAAAACGCAAGTCTGACCCATGTGTAAAACTAAATTCTGGTCCCGTACAGTGTAGTAAGGGACTGTACCGACGCTAATTTGTAAGTGTCACATTTAGGGCTGTTGTATAAAAAACTGCACTATCTGGCCAAAATAAAAGTCACCACTTGGATTTAACTAAGCAAACAGGTAGGAGCTTCCTATTGGTTAATTGCTGCATGGGTGACAAATTATTTAACCCCAACTGGTTGCTTCTCATTTCTTAAACAACCACGTGGAAAGAAACGTCTGGTGGTCTTGGAAAAGATGTTAGTCTGTTTGAGAAGGGTCAGATCATTAGCATGCATCAAGCAGAGAAAACATCTAAGGAGATTGCAGAAATGACTAAAACTGGGTTAAGAACTGTCCAACACATTATTAAAAACTGGTCAGATGAGTCCAGTTGGCCCCTGTTCCAGAGTGATGGGTGTATCAGGGTAAGAAGAGAGGCAGATGAGGTGATGCACCCATCATGCCTACTGTATAAGCCTGTGGGGGCAGTGCTATGATCTAGGGTTGCTGCACTTAGTCAGGTCTAGGTTCAGAAACAGAATGTGCTCTAAAAATGAGGTCAGCTGACTACCTGAATATACTGAATGACCTGGTTATTCCATCTTCCCTGATGGCACGAGCATATTCCAAGGTAACAATGCCAGGATTCATCAGGCTCAGATAGTGAAAGAGTGGTTCAGGGAGCAGGAGACATTATTTTCCCACATGGATTGGCCACCACAGAGTCCAGACCAGTGCTTAATTTGTAAATCAAACGTTCCTGGAACACAAATACTGATGTCAAACCAAAGTTCACTAAAGGTAAAGCAGATGCCGGAACATGGGGTGGGGGTGGGGGTGGGGGGGGGGGTGTCACTTGAGCTTTTGACAAGTAATTAAAACATGCATCCACATTTTCAAAGTTAACACACATTTCTTTTAACAATGGTAGTTTTTGCATCTTTACTGTTCCCCTGCTTCAGCCCTCTCCCCCCTCCCCCTGTGCAGCGGCTGCAAAGTCACTGGTGCGCCTGCAGCCTCTCAGATTTTCTGTTGATCCAAACATTGAAAGAACAATTTCATTTTCTGTTCCTCACTTCTGATTACCTTCAATGGTGTCTGTTTGTTGCAACCACCAGGTACAAAAACAAACTTGTTTTTATTTGACTATTTTTCTGTCCTGTCTCTGTTTATTATCTTCCTGCATGTCCTCTCAATCCTAAAGAAAAACTGCTACCTGGCTTCATATATTTTCACCTTATGAGTTACCTTTGAACTGCAGCTCAAAAAGATCATCACCAGTGAGGTGAAGTCACCGGAGGACAAAACAGGTGAGGTGATGCACTCGACTCCGCAGCAGCGAAACGCATCAGGCACAAATAAAAGACAAAAAGCATAAAAGGATATGAGCCTACATAAACGATGTAATAATCCCCAGAGAGTCCACATAAATAATGTAATATAAGTAATGTAAAATAAGTCCACATAAATAATGTAATAAAAGTAGACCCAGGATCTTTCTCGGGCTCCCCCTGGGTGTGTAAATTGAAGGCTTCCAGGAAGGAGATTCCGGAACTGCGCTGCTCTGGGTGGCTGCATGTTGGAGTAGCTCTGTTGACTACATGTAAGTTTAGCCTTTTCTTGGACATTTTTTCTTCTAGTTTCTCAAGAAAAACAGTATATTTTTTGGACATTTTACTTTTCTGTTTCTGGTGCTGTGAAGCTTGGAGGATTTTGACTGCTATTTTTAACTTTTTTCACTTTTTGAGCATTTGTTATGATGCATAACCATGGCAACAAGCTGGTTTACAATTGGGAACAGCTGATTAACATTGGAAAGGCTGAAATAATACCTCAACTGAAGCCACAAATCCCAAATGAGCTAAAACGCAATAAGCATGGGTGCAGAGCGGGAGCAAAACAGAGGCAGAGAAAGAGGAAATCCAAACCATCTCTTCCATCGATCATAATGGGCAATGTGAGATCACTGGCCAACAAGATGGAGGAGCTCCAAGCCCTTTCAAGGACCCAGCCAGAGTTTCGGCAGTGCAGTGTTATGTGTTTCACTGAGACGTGGCTGCAGGACCATATCCCCGATTCCAGCATATCTCTGCCAGGATTCCTGACTGTACAAGCAGACAGAGATCTGAAGAGAAGCAGGAAAAGAAAAGGAGGTGGAGTGGCAGTGCTTGTCAACAACAGATGGTGCCATCCAAGTCATGTTTCAGTGAAATGTCGTCTCTGCAGCCCAGATGTTGAATTCTTGGCAGTAAGTTGTCGCCCATACTATTTGCCAAGAGAGTTCACCAGTGTTGTCTTGGCAACCATTTATATTCCACCTTCAGCCACTGCTGAAAATGCATGTGATGCCATCAGTTCCGTTGTCGCTAAGCTACAAACCCAGCACCCCAATGCATTTATGGCTATATCTGGTGATTTTAATCATGCCTCGCTCTCTGCTACACTTCCAACAATTCAACAGTTTGTCAGCTGCTCCACCAGAGAAAACAAGACATTGGATTTGTATTACGCAAATGTAAAGAATGCATACATGTCCCAAACAAGACCTCCTCTGGGACAATCGGATCACAGTCTTGTTTTTCTCTGCTCAGAATACAAACCACTTGTTCAGAGGCAACATGTGACAAGAAGAACTGCGAGAAAATGGTCACAGGACGCTGAAGAAGCCCTGCAGGGTTGTTTTGAGACCACAGATTGGATGACTCTCTGCCAAGGATATGAAGAGGACATCAATGCCATGACTGGATGTGTTACTGACTAAACTTCTGTGTGGACAACATCATACCCACCAGAACAGTGAGATGCTTCGCTAATAACAAACCCTGGATCACCAGTGAACTGAAGAATCTGCTAAAAGAGAAAAAAAGAGCCTTCAAGGAGGGAGACAGGGAATTATTGAGGAGTATAGAGAAGCAACTGAAGATCAAGATCAGAGACAGCAAGGAGGCATACAGGAAGAAGCTGGAGAACAAACTACAGAGGAACAACATCAGAGATGTCTGGTCAGGGATGAAGAAGATCACAGGCTTCAAGCAGAGGAAGGATTGCACAGATGGCAGCCTGGACACAGCCAATGAACTGAACAAGTTCTTCAATAGGTTCAGTTCAGGAACAAACCCAGCCAAACCCAGCCAATCAGACATCCCATTAGGGTTGTCACGGTAACCGGTATAGCGGTAAAACCCGGTAAAAAAGTTGACAATAAAAATAACCGTCCAGTTTTTAAAAAACTAAATTATCTCGGTGGGTTTACCGTGGCCGCGGTTTCAGCGCGGTGACCCTTACCAGCCACCATCGCTTCAGCTGAAGTTCCCGCGGCGCACACACGCACTTTTTAGTTTGCAACGGCACCGAAACTTTGAAGCTGAAATAATGGCCGAAGGAGGAGACGGCAGCGCCCAGGACATCCATCAGCCCTCAAAGAAGACTAAATTGGAAGTATGGGCATATTTTGGATTTCTGAAAAATGCTGAGGGACAGTTAACAGAAGACTGCTATCCCGTTTGCAGAACGTGCAGGAAACAAGTGTCTGCAAAAGGCAGCAACACTTCGAATCTAATGGCACATCTGCGTGACCATCACCCACGTCTCTACAGCCAGTGCAAGGTAAGTTAACATTAGCATTTTAGCTTAAATGCATGACGTGAGGACTTTTGGTTGAGGGAGAATGCAACGAGTCACTATATCCTGCAGCCGCAGCGTCCTCTGCCAGCATTTAAACCGTGTCACGGACACCCTGTTGCTGGATGAAGCATCTTATTTGTTGATGATGAAGAGAAATATACAATTAGTTCCTTGTCATTGATTTGTTTAATTATTCAATGCCATTTATACTTGAACATTTGGATTTGATTACATAGTGTAGTAGTTATTTTAGTAATTTGTTTAAAGTGGCTATTTATTTTAAATACATATTTTTTTAAGGTTGACTTGTACAGTGCTCAAGTCAAGTGTGGACTGGAGTTTTAGATTTTCATTTTGATAATGAAGAAAACAAGTATATGAGAAAACAAGTGATGTTTCTTTGATTTGTTTACATATTGTTTATGTTTTGAATGTTTGGATTTGTATAATTTAAACCTGCACTGTCTACTGTAACATGTTCCAGAAAAAGAAGCTATTTGTTCCTTTACTTGTGAAAAGTTGCACTTTTGCTAAGGCTTTGTGTTATTTTAGGTTTAATAAACACTGTTAAACCTTTTCAAAACTATTTCAGTTTGTGTAGAACAGGACTATCAATGCTTTCTGAACATATGCAACACCGTTTAAAAAATACCGCGATAATACCGAAAACCGTGATAATTTTGGTCACAATAACCGTGAGGTTAAATTTTCATACCGTGACAACCCTACATCCCATCCTTCTCTGATCCAACATTTTCCTGTCACACGCCAGCTCTTTTTTCCTCTAACGCAGTCATGGACTCTTCTGGTTCTATAAATCTGTCTTCAACCAAGTCAGGAGATGCTGCTGCCCCATTTACCTCTCCCTCCCACCTATCTGTCTCTAGAAGTCAGATGAAGAGGCAGCTGGAGAGACTGAACAGGAACAAGGCTGCCATCCTGCCTTGTTCCAGTTCCAAAGAAAACTCGCCCATCAGTCAGTGACGACTACAGACTGGCTGCCCTGACATCCCACATCATGAAGGTCCTGGAGAGACTCCTTTTGGTCCACCTGAATAAGCAAACTAGGACACATAAGGACCCGCTGCAGTTTGCTTATCGCCATGGAGTTGGAGTTGAAGATGCCATCATCCAGCTGCTTCCACCAATCCATTGTCATCTGGACAAAGCAGGCAGCACTGTGAGGGTCATGTTCTTTGATTTCTCTAGTGCATTTAACACAATACAGCCTGATGTACTTTGCCAGAAACTCCAGAAGACACAGGTGGGGGCCTCAACTATCGCTTGGATTAAAGACTACCTGACAAACAGACTAGTTTGTGAGGCTGAAGAACTGCACATCAAACCAGGCGATCAGTAACATTGGAGCACCACAGGGGACTGTACTCTCACCATTCCTTTTCACCCTGTACATCTCAGACTTCCAGTACAAATCAGAGACCTGTCATCTACAGTAATACTCAGATGACTGCAGTTGTCGGGTGTATCAGAGATGGACAGGAAGCTGAGTACAGAGAGCTGGTGGAGCGCTTTGTGGCATGGTGTGGAAACAATCATCTGACCTTGAATGTGAACAAAACAAAGGAGATGATTTTAGACTTCAGAAGAAACAGGGTGGAGTCAAACACTGTTTCCATCATGGGAGAAGAAGTGGAGGTGGTTGAGGAATACAAATACCTTGGAGTTCACCTGGACAACAGACTGGACTGGAGAAAGAACAGCGAAGCTGTTCACAAGAAGGGGCACAGCAGACTGCACTTCTTGAGGACGCTTAGGTCCTTCAGTGTCTGTAGCAAGATGCTGCAGATCTTCTACAAGTCTGTTGTTGAGAGTGTAATCTCTCCAGCCATCGTCTGTTGGGCTAGTAGCATCAGAAGCAGGGACCTGAAAAGGCTCAACAGCCTAATAAAAAAGGCTGGTTCTGTTCTGGGGACGACTGTGGAACCACTGGAAGAGATGATGCAAAGAAGGATTCTCCAGAGAATCAAGAAAATGATGGACAACCCTGAGCATTCTCTTCACAAGACTGTCCAACAACGGAAGAGTGTCTTCAGTCAGAGGCTTCTTCAGTTTCGCTGCAACACTGACCGCTACTGGAGATCCTTCCTGCCAACAGCCATTGTAATATACAATAACTCTTTGTTGACTTGATTATTATTATTATTCTGAGCTACTACAGCAATCAATTTCCCTCTGGGATTAATAAAGTATTTTTGAATTGAAATGAATTGAATTTTAGCTCACCCGTAATTCGGACCCTGCGTATAGCACAAGTTGGTCGCGTGAGTTGCCGGAACCTAGCAGACAGTTGCCAGAACGGTACTTTCAAAATAAGACAGTTCCCGGATCTAGTTCGGGCAAGATCCGGCTCAAATTAAGCCGTGGTCCAGACCTTAAACCCATTGAGAATCTTTGGGATGTGCTGGAGAAGGCTTTGTGCAGTGGTCAGACTCTGCCATCATCAATGTAAGATCTTGGTGACACATTAATGCAACACTGGATGGAAATAAATCTTGTGACATTGCAGAAGCTAATCAAAACAATGCCACAGTGAATGCATGCTGTAATCAAAGCTAAAGGCAGTCCAATAAAATTTTAGAGTGTTTGAACTTTTCTTTTGGTGGGTGGTGTATTAGAATGTTCGTACTTCAGTTCTGTGGTCTTTGGATCTGAATGACTAAAGGAGAATACCTTATAAAAAGAACATGATGAAAAACCTGATCAGAGGCTCTTTCAGATCCAGATCCTTCCTGCCCACATCTAATCTGCTAAAATAACTGATTAAACTTAATCAGATATAGCAAAAATAATATCATGAGATTAACAACATCATTTGAATTGAACTGTTTGTTTTGCATTCATTTAGGGAGGATATTCAAAATTATTAAGAAGCACAAAGTGTGACCAGTGCTTCAAGTGCAGAACACAATGTGGTCTAAAGGTTAAGTGCTAGCTATTCTCTATTGCCTATCTAGGTTCACTTGGCTACTGACTGCATTCAAAAGAAAACATGCTGTCGTTCGTTGTTTTGTACATGAGAGCAGTGATTTGAAAGTGAATAAAGATTTCATCCCTGATAGAAGGGCATCAGTGGAGGATTACTGTGAGAGATTATTATCGCCATGACAGAAAGGTAAGAGGTCACAGGTCCTGCTCATGCATCTGCTGCTGCATCTTCTGAAGCATTTGCTGCATCCTCCTCAGCTGCAGAAACACAGAAATGAGAGCAGGAAGAGAGATGGCTTACATAATATCACATATAGGCCATCAGTTCACATCAGTGTTATATAACACCTGCTGTGATACAGAACTGAGAGTGTGAGGCTTTTCATTATATCACTCACTTCATCGTCTTTCATTTTGATGAGCTTCTCTGTCTCCAAATCTGGCGTGGACAGTGGCAGAACTGGGATGGGACTCTCTACCCTCTTTTCTGCAGTCATCTTACTGTAACAAGAGATGGACAGAAAGCGTGGAAGGACAAAAGACACGTTTTCATCTGAGGCCAGTGCACGAAAGATGAATGGATTTCCCTGAGAGAGGAAACAGTTGATCGAAGACGACTCACACTCTTATTTCCACTCTGGAGACAGTTTGTGATATTTTTTATATCTTGTCTTGCTTTGATTTATCCTCAAAAATGAACCAACCATTATTTTTACTAAATGGACACTTTGTAGTTGGGTCTATTAAAGCAAGCCCTACCTGAATGAACTCAGAAACAGTAAAACAGCTCCTCAGGTCTTTTAAATTTTACTTTATGAACTTTTATACCATCATAAAATTTGCATTAGATGGATATTTTTGTACAAAATAATTAAGAACTTCATGTCTGCCAAACCAGAAGTTCTACAACTTGATGATGAGAGAAACAGATGACTGAATATGTGTGCTCAGACTAGCCGTTAGCTCTTCAGTCATGAAGGACTTAAACTTTACATCTCAGGAAGCCATCTACAACAGGTATGATAGATATTTTTTATTATCTTCACACAGAAACACTACTTCGAGCTGGAGCTTCTCCCTGAGATCATGCTGACTTCTGTCTGCTGCAGGTGCAGTTGCTGATTTAAAAATAGAAACCCACATCTGAAGATCCAAACATTTATTTAAATGATAATCTTGACTTGCCCCAAGATTTACCACACCACTTTAGATATATTTTCAATATTCTTCAGTTGCACCAACCATCCACAGACATATGGGTTAATACATTCTACTCTTTAAAGCAGGGATCTTGAACTTTGGTCTTGAGGGTTTTGTTCAAGAATGTTTTAGTGGTTTACCTGCTCCAACACACTTCAATGGTTGAATTACCTGTTCAGACTGATAAACATCTGCTGATTAAAATCAGGTGTGTTTAAACAGGGAGACAACATGCTGGATAGTGGCCTTGAGGACCAGCAACCCCAGCTTTAAAGCCTGAAATAAGACATTGTTTTTTTCCCTTATTTTTTATTATTTATTGTTTAATGTAATTTAGTGACTATATGTAATTATATACTGTAATAATATCACAATAATAAATGAATAGGAATGGCCCTTATACCTGTAGATCCTCCACCAGAGGGGAGAACATGTGTACAGGACCGGGCAGCAAGATTTAGATGAAAGATAAAAGACAAACACTCCATCTGGAGGCTAGAAGGGGGTTTGATGTGAATTTGTGACAAATGATCTTTATGGGTGGCAGGTCAACCGATTGGTGGAGCACATTTTAGTCCCCTAAATACAATTAAGGCATGAATTTAACATGACTGAAAAAACAGTATTTAACAAAAGATAGATTTTTCTATGAATAATCATTATAAGCATACAGCAATTTCACGTATTATTATTATTTCATATATTTTATTTATTACCTTACATTGCTAGCCAAAATGAACACAAAATCCCTCAATGTTTTGTCATCCTCTAAATTAAAAGGTTTTACTAACATGTTTTTGCCACCTGCGTGATGCATAGAGCTTCTAAAGTAAAGTCCAATTAGTCATCATCGCACACATGTAGGAACATAGAAATCGACCGGTAAATCAAGAGCTGAGCTCTCTCTCTACCACAACAGATCGATACATCGCTCGCATCACTGCAGACGCAGCACCAATCTGCCTATCGATTTCTATTTTTCCGTCACTCGTGACACCGAGATACTTAACCCCTACACTTGAGGCAGGACCTCGTCCCTGACCTGGAGAAGGCATTCTACCCTTTTCTGATTTAAGACCATCGTCTCTGATTTGGAGGAGCTGATTCTCATCCCAGCTGCTTACACTCGGCTGTGAACCTCTCCTGTGAAAGCCGGAGATCACGTTCTGATGAAGCCAACAGGACCACATCATCTGCAAAAGCAGAGACCTGATTCTTAGGCCACCAAAACAGATCCCTTAAACACTTTGGCTGCACCTAGAAGTCCTGTTCATAAATGTTATGAACAGATTGAGTAACAAACGGCAGCCTTGTTGGAGTCCAACTCTCAGCAGAAAGGAGCCCGACTTAATGCCGGCCATACGGACGAAGCTCTGACACCGGTCATACAGGGACCTAAAAGCCCTTATCAAAGGGTCTGGTACCCATACTGCCGGCCAACCCCCCACAGGGCCTCCCGGGGGCCGCGGTCAAACACCTTCTCCAAACAAAAGACATGTAGATTGGCTTGAGCATGGTGTTTGTTATGGACAATCCATGATGGGCACAGAAGTCCAGTAACACAACACTGTTCCGATTCAGATCAGGGGGCTGTTCCTTCCAACCACACTGCTCCAGGTGTCACTGTCGTTGCCCACATGAGCGTTAAAGTCCCCCAGCAGAATGAGGGAGTCACTAGAAGGAGCGCTCTCTAGCTCCCTCTCCAAGGTCTCCGAAAAGGGTGGGTAGTCTGAGCTGCAGTTAGGTGCATAAGCACAAACCACAGTCAGGACCCTTCCAGGGAGGTTACCCTCTTGTTCACCGTGGTAAACCCCAATGTACAGGCACCATACATACAGGACACGTTGGAGAGGTTACATCTCCAATCTGGTCCGGGAACGCCTTGGGGTCCTGCCGGAGGAGCTGGTGGACAAGGCCGGGGAGAGGACGGCCTGGAGCTCCCTAGTTGGGATGCTGCCCCCGCGACCCGGACCCGGATAAGCGGAGGAAGACGAGACGAGACGAGAGACGAGACGATATAGATATAGATATATAGATATAGATATATAGATAGATAGATATATACACTTTCACCCACTTATCAAGAGTTTGGTTGTGGGGGCAGGAACCTAAGCATGGAGGCCCAGACTTTCCTCTCCCCAGCTACTTGGGCCAGCCCCTCCGGGGGAATCCCATATCTATTTTAAACAGAATCTGGAGTGCTAATAGATCTGGCATAGCCTCCACTGATCTGGTCTAGAGCCATGTCTCCACTCACCTGGTCATGGTCTGGATACACTGAGCTCTGTAGTTCTCATAGTGACAGTCGTTGGTGGTGTCCTTCAGGTCATGCATGTGTGACCTGATCAGCATGTTCCTGAGCTTCACAAAGTCGCAGTGGGACGAGTTCTCTACTGTAATACAGAAAAAGACCCAGATCAGGTGTGTCCACAGTGGGAACAGCTTCAGAGCCCAGTTCAAGGTCCTACCCTCCACGATGCCCCATGGGTAGAGCCGTCCTCTGACCCTCTGACATCGAACCTCCACCACCGTGTTTCCACCTATTACTGCAAACGGAATGCTCTCCTGCAACATGAGCTCAAGCATGACAGTGTTCTGAACGCAAAAACTCTATGAAACGAGCATTCGTTGGCATTAGTAATCTTGTATGTATCTCAGAAATATTATCTAATGACTATTATAAATAGGCCTGATTTAGTCTAATCAAGCTTGCCTTCAGCTCTTTGTCTTGCTGTTTGATCTCCCCATCTTCATCAGAGTCACAGTCAGGGAACTGGTAGATCTTCAGTCCGTACCGATCAATCTCCTCCCTCACCTGGAACAACACAATACTCCTGAAATGTGACGGATTGGAGCAGGGACACAAACCTCCTCTCTCCCACAGAGAGCAGTTTCTGCCCTTCTGTTGGCTCTAAACACACTTCAGATCAAATCTCTGTGGAGGAACGTATGCGTCAGAGTCAGAGCTGGTCAGGGTAAATGTTGTCGCTTTAGAGGAATGAAAGAGTTACAGAATCAAGAGGAGTGACTTTATGTTTTCAGGGCAAAGTTTCTTTCACAGAACAATGCTAGGATCTTTTTTCCGGAGTTGGAATGTGTTATGTTAAATCATTTATGACTCAGATCTGGGTAGTAGCCAACATTAAATCTGCAAGTAGGATTTGTAAAATGTTGTGCTGAGTGCTAACTCTTTATTATAATTATAAAATCTTTATTATTATTTCATCTAGTCATCCATCTAGCACACAGAAGGGCAGAAACTGCTCTCTGTGGGAGAGAGGAGGTTTGAGTCCCTGCTCCAATCCGTTGGTTGCGAGGGCAGCAGCTCTCAGACTTCCCTCTCTCCAACTTGGGCCAGTTCCACCACACGGCAGAGCTCCTTCAGGCTTGTGTTGTTTGAGCAGATAAAACATCAACGTGTCATTGGTAGTCACGTTGCTGTTAGCCAATCCGAGGCAAGATGTCCAAATATCAGGAAAAAAGGGTCCAAAATCTGAAGTTTCTTTCTCCTCCAGCTGACTTCTACTTCCTGATTCAGGTGCAACTGAGACCATACCAGATCATACCAGTATCGGTACCGGTGCATCCCTAATTATAATAATGATAATTATTATTATAGAAGTTTAGAGTTGTAGCCATGGCCAAACTTTCCATCAATCAACCACTTTTATTCCTCCAGGACCAGGAAGATTTTAAGACTTGCAGAGGACATTAAACAGCTCCTATTTTTATTCATACAAACAGACATTTTTATGAGTTTGAATCACAGCAGAATAGAATGGTAAATAGAAATGAGGACAAGTTCTGCATTATCTTGGAAGGCTAATGTTTTCTGATCTTACCCGCTCTTTCAGTTTCTTTATCTCAAGTGGAGTGAGGCAGTCAGCTTTAGCGACGAGAGGAACCACGTTAACTTTGTCCTGAAGGGCCTTCATGAACTCGATATCAATGGGACGAAGCCTGTAGGAGATCATTTTATACACGTACACAAGTGAGCAGTGTGTGTGTGTGTGTGTGTGTGTGTGTGTGTGTGTGTGTGTGTGTGCGCGTGTGTGTGTGTGTGTGTGTGTGTGTGTGTGTGTGTGTGTGTGCGCGTGTGTGTGTGTGTGTGTGTGTGTGTGTGTGTGTGTGTGTGTGTGTGAGTTTACCCTTGTCCAAATGGGGAAATAAAGTAAAGGCAACAGTGGATTCTGTTGTCCTGAAGGTTCTTCCTGTTGAGCCCGCTCTCATCTCTGAAGTACTGCTCAAACTGCTGATCTATGTAGTCTGTAACCGGCCTCCAGCTGAAACACACACGCACACGCACACACACACACACACACACACACACACACACACACACACACACAGGTTACACTATAAGTGCCTGAAACAGACAGGAGAAGGTCAGCTGAGCTCAGCCGCTGCTGTGGAGCACAGATCTCTTCAGAAAAGTGGTGAACATAGTTTTTACACTTTAATCAGACAACATGAAATGACATTTGGGTGTTGAGAATGTTTTCTGATTTTTATCAAAGTGAATGAATGTGGTGTTGAGTTGTGATAAACATAATGAGTGTTACTAAAACGCCTCAGTAACATCTGTCCTCTTTAAGGTAAAGGTCTACGTACAATTTAAAAGTGGTGACTGTAACACACACTACAGATGGCCTTCTGAACAGCCTCTGTTCAGAGAAACAGAGGTGTTGTCCACCAGCCAAAAACAACGTGTAATGGGTTAGGGTTGAGATGGCTGCTGTATTTATTTCAATGACATTGTTTGGTTATTTGCAAACATAAAACAACAATAAAAAGATATCCAAGATACTGATAAAGCCAGTGAGCAGTTAGAACTCTGAAAGAGAAGTGTAAAATTAGAGGTTCTGTTGAAACCACACACGGTCAGGTAGCCCAGCAGACATTTTTGAGACAAAACATGCAGAAAAATTGTTCTTGATCTAAAAATTAACCCTAAAATAACTTCTGCTGACAATCTGGACTCTCTCTACGGCAGTGGCAAGGCAGGAGCAGAATAAGGATACACTTGAAAAAAAAGAACAGGCTACAAGACTGAGTTGCCAGCAGAACGCCATTATGCAAACGCCACAAAGACCCTTGCTTACAATATGCCACACAGCAGAGACGAGCCTCAGTGTCTTTGGAACAAAAACATCTGGAGTAATGAGACCAAAATTGAACTTTAGTCCACAACTAATGATGCACTGATATGAAATATTTGGGCCGATACCGATATCCGATATTAAAAACACTGTTATGACCGATAACTGACATTTGCTGATACCAATATACTCACATTAATGCTTCTAGAATAAGCAGATTTTGTATAGAATGATAATTAATAAAGCTAAATTTGTGTTATTATGTACACACACCACAAACATTTAAGCTTTTGAGATGATTACAATCACTGTCACGACTAAACAAACACACATCACCCCCCCCCACCCCCACCCTCTCAAACTGATAAACAACTGGAAACCAAATGGAAAAACTATCGGTTGTTAATATCGGTCAAGTTTTATTTATTGGACCGATACCGTTATGTTAAAAAATGACTAAGATTGGCCGATACCGATATTGATGCCAATATATTGTGCATCGCTAGCCACAACCATGAACGTGTCAGTTAGAGAGGGGTCAACAAGGCCCATGATGAAAACTGAACCATCTCTTCTGTGAAATATGGAGTTTGTCCACTGATGTTTTGGTGATGTGAGAGTTACCAAGGCATTGGAAACGTGGTCGAACTGAAGGCAAGATGAAAGCAGCAGTATATATGTTCACATGTGTTCCAACAAGACATCCAAAAAGCCAAGTGGACCTGCCACTGGCTCCAGCAGAATAAAGTGAAGGTTCTGGAGTGGCCATCTAAGTCTCCTGACCTCAACATCATTGAACCACCGTGGGGAGAGCTCAGACTCATGACGGCTAAATGGAAGCATGGGCTGCTTTAACATTAGACTAACCTTCTCCACAACTATCACAAAACACTCCAAGCTGTCACTGATGTTAAAACGGGGCAGCACAGGGCATTAGGAACTGGGGTGTTCCACAGGGTCAATTTGGTATTTCATTTTGTTATGGTGATTTGAAATGGGTTCACACTTTTTTTTCCACAATAAAATGCTTCACAACGTTAGTGACCATGAATCAAAATAAGGCTTTTGTGTTTTCATTCATATTCTTTGAGAAATGGCTAAAAAAATCATGAAATTCCACCAGAGTGTGTAAACTTACTGGCACAACTGTATTTAAGGACATTTCCCTCATAATAGTCCACCAGCTTGTAACACAAAAACCCTTAAAATTGTCACAGGGTGTATTTTTTATCACGTTTTAAACTCGAGTTCCAGATCTGACAAAGGTAGACTTCCTTAAACGTGCACACACTGCGTCAACAAACAAAAAAGAATAATCGACTTCCAGTGTCGGGCTGGAACCTCGAACCTCCACCTGTCACACCTGTCTGTGGTTTATGAATAATCAGGAAAAAGTGTCAATGGTGTGGAAACAAACTGAGATTATTTAATTTACTCTTTGACTCCAGCGTTGTCCCCAACAGCAACGCTAATATTTCTTCATCACCTTGGACTATTTTCTGTGAGTTTATTACAGGTTGTAAAAACGGGGAAAAGTACAGGCTTGTTTTTTAGGTCTTAAAGACATTTAACCAGATGAAAAACTGTATTTTTAAGGACACTCAGCATATTTGCCCCACAAAGGTACTTCTACTGGAGAACATCTTCTTCTCACCACTCTGTGTTGTTGACGGCGTCTCCAAACCCGGGCACATCCACGATGGTCAGTTTCAGCTTCACTCCTTTCTCCTCAATGTCTACAGTTCGCTTGGTGATCTCCACCGTCTGTTTGATTCGCTCTTTAGGAGAAAATGCCACACACACGTAAAGTAAGTGAGTTCAAACACACATGAACAAATGTGTGAATGTGTGTGTGTGTTTGATCTAACTCACCCTCGGCATTCAGCAGCTTTCTCTCTTTGTACAGATCAGTGAGGAAAAGGCTGTTCACCAGCGTAGATTTACCCAGGCCAGACTCACCTAAAGGTACACACGTGCAAAACGTACACTCGTTCACTTTTCCTTCAGTCATAATAAAACCTGTCACAAATTAGTACACTGTTTTCATACATCAAGCAGCATTTTTTGGTAGGGGGAGTAATTTGATTTGTTTTGTTTTTTTTCCTGTAGTATCGTGTGCAGTTTTCCCTATATTGATTATGGAGAATCTTCATTATCCTGTTTGAACATGGACCAGGATTTGCTCAGTAACACAAGAAAGATTGTGATATTCTTACAAACATACACTTTCTTCTAGAAATATTAAAAGTCTTTTGGAAATAATCTTTAAATAACCCAAGTTAAAACTAAATAACAAGGCTTTGGTGTATAAGCTGTATAATAAAAATAAAAATAAACCAAGATCAACAGAAATGCTATAGCTGCTGCTAGTGGATCATCAGTGTCACCATAACAACTGGGCACTTAGAGACACAGGCTTACAGTCAATAAAAACTGTGCTTTAAACAAACAATTATAGTACGAATATTATTTTGTGCATAAATAATTCCTGAAACATAGACAGCAGAAAGGTTTGGTAGTGACATTTGAATTATGTTGGTGTCTATAGTGATTTGAGTTGGAGATTAAATTAAATAGATGATTCACTTTTACAAGTTTTAAAGGAGTAGTTCACTCATTTTATCGATACATTTGCAGTGGTTTATTAGGAATGAATACCTTGTAACTAGGGATGTCCTGATCAGCATTTTAAGCCCCAATCCGATCTTTTAACTTATCTGATACAATTTCGAGTCCCGTTCCGATAGTTTGCCTTTTCTATTGAAATATATAAAGCTGAAAAATATTTTTAGCAAGTAACTCAAGTTAACTTTCTAAGACTAATTTCAATAATAACCATTACCATTATTGTTGTAAATCCCATGAAATCAACTTGCTGTTTTGAGACCAGAAGTAGAATGTTATATTTCCAGTAGCTTTATTTTGCGTTGAATTGCTGCTGTGAAGATGGACTCTAAAGTACGGAAAAGGAAAGATTGCATTCAGTTACAGAAAGCGCGAAGTGGGCTGCAGTCAGTAATGGCAGCTCTTGCTTCGTTACTCTCTTTTTATTAGTTGCTTTTGCATCTTTCAATGCCCCTAAGGTGGGCACAGCTAATGCTAGCTCTCTTTAGCTTCTCCACGGGAAATGTCGGTTTTGCCTCCGGAATTAAGGAGAAACGAAGATGCAGCAGAGCGGGACGTAATCATCAGGATGAACTGACTGTTAAATGCAGGGATCAGCTGTGGGCGCTGCTTACGCTGGCTCTCTCTCCTCAAAAACCCGGTTCTGCCTCCAGAATTTAGCTCTGGAGAGGTAACAGAGATATAAACCATATCTACCCATCAAGATTATGGGGAATGTCCACTCTCTACCTAATAATATCGACGAGCTCTCAGCGCTGACCTGGCTACTGCTGCAGGGCTACTGACAGCCTTATGTTTTTTTTATGGAGACATGGATGAACAAGCTCACAGCAGACTCGGAGGATTCGTTTCCCTGGAAGGATTTAAACTCACGCGAGCTGACAGGGGAGCGGAGCAGTTCAGTAAGTGTCCCAGACATCTTGAGAAATGTAAATCGCCACTTGATTTGTCATCCATTTGGCTGACTTCTTTTGGAAAAAATGACCGTAAACAGAGCGAGACTATCACAGAGGAAGAGGAGCCCTCTACAGTAGATTTTCCCCCGGAATAAGCATATAACGTGCTCTTAGTCTATTTCGGCAAGACTTGTCAGGTATAATTGCCGATCTCCAATCACTGAAAAATATGAAAAAATCGGCCATATCCGATCCAGGTAATGGGACATTCCCACTTGTAAATCCTTCCTTCTTGGGGGTGGGGGGGGGGGGGTGGGGGGGTGGGGGGGGTATGGGGGGATATATACTGGTGTGCCATTTCTTGGAATTGAAAGTTTCCCACATCACAGCTGAGCTTCAGACTGCAGGATTTGGAGTCTTATTTCCTGATTTTTGGACATCTTCCCTCAGACTGAATAACGGCAATGCAACTCTACCACTAACTTGCAACGTGGATGTTTTATCTCCAGAAAAAAAAAACAAGCCTGGAGGAGTTTCTGCCATGTGGTGCAGTTGCTAATGCTAACGGTTAGCTTAAACTAGCTGAGACACTCTGCTGTTTCTCAGTGTAGGTACCGGATCTGCTCAAGGTGCAGAATGGCTCGCATTCAACATAGAGCATCCCAGCCAGAGCATCTTGCCTCACCTGCCACCATCAGTGTGAAGTCAAAGCCTTTTTTCACCGACTTCCTATGAAGCTGGTTTGGAAGCGTTGCAAAACCCACATACTCCTTGTCCTGCAAGCAATGACACAAAAAGTGTTACAGATGAGTTCACTCACATGTGAAGCTTCTGTAACTGGGTTAGGACAGACCCATGCATCCCTCACTGCTGCACTAAGAAGGGTGGAGGGAGCCCTGAGGGTCTCCAGTTATGCATAATACACTGGGGGGAGGGGGGCAATAAACCTTTCTGGTGTCAAATCAAACAAGGTGCATTAGATCCAGAGAGTCCTTTTCTTCTGCTGCTTTCATACTGAAATTTGATCCACAAATGAGTTTGCACTTCACGCCCACGCACATACACACACATCGCAGAAATACACACTTCCAAGCTGCTGGTTGTGTGTTCTCTGCTCTGACTCAGCTTCAGTTATGCAGCCAAGATTAAAAAAAAAAGCACAACACAGAAGAAAGACAGAAATTATGAGACAGCTTGTGGGATTTGGTTGATATAAATCTGGAAATACAAGGCACTGAGTCTTGTGTTCAGATCAGTATCGATAAAAACTCCCCCATCGTGTTGGTTTTAGGCAGGGAAGCTTCTGGTGCTTTAGTGTTTAATCTGACTCCAACTGTCCTAGATAGAGAAGTGTAAGTGTTTTAGTTCAGAACAAACAGGACTTACATCTGAAAGGCTTAATGCTCCAAACTAGATGTGGAAAGCTGGTGTGAGTACAGAGCTACTGGGAACAGGCGGTGTGTGGAGGGTTGGCTGATACTCTATCATCAGTTTCATTTCAATTCATTCACCAAGGAGAACATTCTCATATCAATATCCACACAGTGTATAAGCCTGTGAGAAGTATTGTTTCTAAAAACAACTCAAGTTAATTTAGGTCAGAAAAAAATCTATGTTAGGACTAGTAACAGATTACACTAACTGTTAAACATGTATGTTGTGCCTCATTTGGTTGGTTGTGGTCTGATCACCTCGTTGTAACACTGATTATGTAATCATCACCTCATGCTTGAGCTGTCTTTGGCTTTTGATCATGAAATTATCATAATTTAGGCTTCAGAGTGTTTCTGGTAGACCACAGAGATTTGTTTCTACTCTACCTGTTCTACGTAATTTGATAATTAACCAAGCTAGCTTGTCTGGGGGTGATAAGGACAGGTTTATGAGCAGTGGTCTGAGGCAAGATTGGTGAATCTCGGTCCATCACATGTTCTCCACAAATAATTTGAACTCCCATCATCTGCCAAATGATTTAGAGAACCTTACTGTGAAGTAAATACTTGAAATAAGTCCTTGAACGTTTAATCAAAGCAACTTCAGACCCTAACATTTATGCAGTTTTGTGGCAAAGTGGTTGTTGTATGTGATGTGCAATTCTTGTTTTTCTTAAAGGGACTTTTCGGACTTTTGAATTTTTATGCTCGCGATTGCCCCCTCAGGCCAAAAGCGTAACGGCAGCTTCAATAGTAGGCTCATGCACGAGGCGCGCATGCTGTACGTGCACACTCCTTAACGAAAATAACAGCTGAGACAGAGCACAGAGCTCTGAGAGCTTCCCGTGTGTGTATGTGGCCCGGAGGACAGAAGAATACAGCAAATTAATAAAATAATGTGCCTCTGTCTCTGCAACTGCATTTTCTCGTTGGCCGGCCGGCCAAAAGTACAGTGTGTGTGTGTGTGTGTGTGTGTGTGTGTGTGTGTGTGTGTGTGTGTGTGTGTGTGTGTGTGTGTGTGTGTGTGTGTGGCCCGAAGGACAGAGGACAGGAGAACGCACAGCTAATTAATTAAATAATTTGGTTCTGTACCTTTCTCTTCAGCACAGCCAACAAAGGTTTAAGATGGGTCAGTCCTGCATGGTCAGATCATTCCCTCCCCTTGCTTGAAAAATTGTTCCAAAATGAAAGTTGAACCCACATCTTTTTTATCCGTGAATTCAATGCCTTTCTGCGAGTCTCAAATAAAAATTTGGGCATCTTATTATTGTAAAAAAAATATACCATTAATGTAAAAAAGAAACTCCAAATAAACTATATTCACACCTGGAATTGAAACCAGATACTCAGTGTGAGAGTCAGCCATCTTACTAGGTGAGCTAAAGCACCAGTAACATTTGATGAATCTGTAACATTAATATCCTTGATGACAGCTGTAACGACGTCAATCCAAAGAACGGTTCAGAGCGAAAATGACTATTTTGTTGCTAATTTGCAGGAAATATCTAGAAGAAAGTTCTACAGAACATAGCCAAGGGTCCTCAGAAGTGTAGCTAGGTTTGTCACTAGGCGTTACGAACAGCGACAAAGTCTCTGAGTTGGCACTGCCTCTCTCTGCTGCTAAAGCTACGGATAGCAAATGTTACGGGCTATGCCTGAGAATGAACTCGCATGAAGCAGCCTGCTCGACCCGAGCATGAAGAAGAAATGTATTATTTCTATACATGTTTTGACTGTCAAACTTCCTTATAGTCCCTTTAAAGGTGTGGTTTACTCACGTAATCAAAACATTTGCAATTGTCTCTAGTAAGAATGAATGCCATGTATTGTTAACTGCTTACAGCTGGTGGGTATTATTAGACAAGACTTCGTCTTCGTCTTCCTCCGCTTATCCGGGTCCGGGTCGCGGGGGCAGCATCAAAACTAGGGAGCTCCAGGCCGTCCTCTCCCCGGCCTTGTCCACCAGCTCCTCCGGCAGGACCCCAAGGCGTTCCCGGACCAGATTGGAGATGTAACCTCTCCAACGTGTCCTGGGTCGACCCGGGGGCCTTCTGCCGGCAGGACATGCCCGAAACACCTCCCCGGGGAGGCGTCCAGGAGGCATCCTGACCAGATGCCCAAACCACCTCAACTGGCTCCTTTCGATCCGGAGGAGCAGCGGTTCTACTCCGAGTCCCTCCCGAATGTCCGAGCTCCTCACCCTATCTCTAAGGCTGAGCCCGGCCACCCTACGGAGGAAACTCATTTCGGCCGCTTGTATCCGCGATCTCGTTCTTTCGGTCATTACCCAAAGCTCATGACCATAGGTGAGGATTGGGACGTAGATCGACCGGTAAATCGAGAGCCTGGCTTTCTGGCTCAGCTCCCTCTTCCCCACGACAGATCGGCTCAGCGTCCGCATCACTGCAGACGCCGAACCAATCCGCCTGTCGATCTCCCGATCCCTCCTACCCTCACTCGTGAACAAGACCCCGAGATACTTAAACTCCTCCACTTGAGGTAGGACCTCTCCCCCGACCCGGAGGTGGCAAGCCACCCTTTTCCGGTCGAGAACCATGGTCTCAGATTTGGAGGTGCTGATCCTCATCCCAGCCGCTTCACATTCGGCCGCGAACCTACCCAGCAAGAGCTGAAGGTCAGAGCTGGATGAAGCTAGGAGGACCACATCATCCGCAAAAAGCAGAGACGAGATTCTCCTGCCACCAAACTCGACACACTCCACACCACGGCTGCGTCTAGAAATTCTGTCCATAAAAGTGATGAACAGAACCGGTGACAAAGGGCAGCCCTGGCGGAGTCCAACCCTCACTGGGAACAGGTCCGACTTACTACCGGCTATGCGGACCAAACTCACGCTCCTCTGGTAAAGGGACTGAATGGCCCTTAACAGAAAGCCACCCACCCCATACTCCTGGAGCGTCCCCCACAGGGTGCCCCTGGGGACACGGTCATAAGCCTTCTCCAAATCCACAAAGCACATGTGGATTGGTTGGGCAAACTCCCATGCCCCCTCCATCACCCTTGCAAGGGTATAGAGCTGGTCCACAGTTCCACGGCCAGGACGAAAACCACATTGCTCCTCCTCTATCTGAGATTCAACTATCGATCGGACCCTCCTCTCCAGTACCTTGGAGTAGACCTTTCCAGGGAGGCTGAGGAGTGTGATCCCCCTATAGTTGGAACACACCCTCAGGTCACCCTTCTTAAAGATGGGGACCACCACCCCGGTCTGCCACTCCCTAGGAACTGCCCCCGATGACCACGCAATGTTGTAGAGACGTGTCAACCATGACAACCCTACAACATCCATAGCCTTGAGATACCCAGGATGAATCTCATCCGCCCCCAGGGCTCCGCCGCTGTGTAGTTGTTTGACTACCTCAGCAACTTCTGCCCCCGAGATCGGACAGTCCATCCCCAGGCCTCCCAGCTCTGGTTCCTTCTCGGAATGCGCATTGGTGGGATTGAGGAGCTCCTCAAAGTATTCCTTCCACCGTCCGACTATAGCCTCAGTTGACGTCAGCAGCTCCCCATCCCCACTGTAAACAGTGTGAGCGAGTTGCTGCCTTCCTCTCCTGAGGCGCCGGACAGTTTGCCAGTACCTCTTTGGAGCCGATCGATAGTCTTTCTCCATGGCCTCACCAAACTCCTCCCACGCCCGAGATTTTGCCTCGGCAACTGCCACTGCTGCACCCCGCTTGGCTATCCGGTACCTGTCTGCTGCCTCCGGAGACCCACAGACCAGCCACGCCCTGTAGGCCTCCTTCTTCAGCCTGACGGCTCCCCGAACCTCTGGTGTCCACCAGCGGGTACGGGGGTTGCCACCACGACTGGCACCGGCCACCTTACGACCACAGCTAGCAACAGCCGCCTCGACAATCGCAGAGTGGAACAAGGCCCACTCGGACTCAATGTCCCCCACTGCTCTCGGGACGTGGTCAAAGCTCTGCCGGAGGTGGGAGTTGAAGACCGTCTTGACAGGTTCTTCTGCCAGGCGTTCCCAGCAGACCCTCACTATGCGTTTGGGTCTGCCAGGTCTACGCGGCATGTTCCCTTGCCATCTGATCCAACTCACCACCAGGTGGTGATCAGTTGACAGCTCCGCCCCTCTCTTCACTCGGGTGTCCAAAACATACGGCCGCAGGTCAGATGATACGACTACAAAATCTGTCATCGACCTGTGACCTAGGCTGCCCTGGTACCAAGTGTACCGGTGGGCATCCTTATGTTCGAACATGGTGTTCGTTATGGCCAAACTGCGGCTTGCACAGAAGTCCAATAACAAAACACCGCTCGAGTTCAGATTAGGTGGGCCGTTCCTCCCAATCACACCCCTCCTGGTCAAGCTGTCATTGCCCACGTGAGCATTGAAGTCCCCCAGCAGGACAATGGAGTCCCCTGATGGAGCACTATCTAGCACTCGTCCCAGGGACTCCAAAAAGGGTGGGTCTTCTGAACTGCTATTTGGCCCATAAGCACAAACAACAGTCAGGACCCGTTCCCCGACCCGAAGGCGCAAGGAAGCTACCCTCTTGTCCCCCGGGGTAAACCCCAACACACAGGCAGAGAGTCTCGGGGCTAACAAAAAGCCAACCCCAGCCCTCCGCCTCTCACCCGGAGCAACTCCAGCAAAGTAGAGTGTCCAACCCCTCTCCAGGTCTCGGGTTCCAGAGCCAATGCAATGTGTCGAGGTGAGTCCGACTATATCTAGCCGGTACCGCTCAACCTCTGCCACAAGCTCCGGCTCCTTCCCCGCCAGCGAGGTGACGTTCCATGTCCCAAAAACTAGTTTTCTTGTCCGGGGATTGGACCGCCAAGGTTCCCGCCTTGGTCTGCCACCCGATTTGCATTGCACCGGACCCTTCATGTTCCTCCTGCGGGTGGTGGGTCCACAGTTGGACGAGCCCATGTATCCGGTTCGGGCTGGGCCCGGCCGGGCCCCATGGGCGAAAGCCCGGCCACCAGGCGCTCGCTCACGGGCCCCAACCCCAGGCCTGGCTCCAGGGTGGGACCCCGGTAACCCTCCGGGCCTGGTACTCCGACTCTTCGTTTTAACCGCCATGAAAGATCCTTCGAACCGTTCTTTGTCTCACCCTTCACCTAAGACCAATTTGTCATGGGAGACCCTACCAGGGGCACTAAGTGCCCCAGACAACATAGCTCCTAGGATCATTAGGGCACTCAAACTCCTCCACCACGATAAGGTGACGGTTCAAGGACATGCCAGTAATTTAATAACTTGTTTTAAGATAACTCAGTACAAGTTTACAGATTACAGAGTCAACAATAAAATGTTGGGACTAAAAATAAAAAAGAGAATTTTTTCCCTTCCAGTCAGAAAAATGCAACTTTTGGAATGTTTATGGAAAATTTCAATTTGAATTGTTATTAATTATTATTTTACTCTTTTACACAAATGAATTAAGTTAATTTTAAGGTGATTAATTACATGAATTCATGCTCCGAATGTATGAGACTGAGATGTAATGTGGACAGCAATGAATGCTAATCTGCTTGTTTGAAAGTTGGTAATAAATATTTTTTTAATTGCTTATCCCTTTGATGCATGAATTATGAAATCTTCAACCATGATATTTTTTTCATTCATCTTTCGTTGTGAATGAAACAAATTTCAACAAATATTTTTTGTAACATTTAATAATATACAAATAATTTATTACATGTCCATCTCAGTGGACAGCGTGCTTTCTGAACATGAAATATGTTGGCTTGACTTACTGAAGTACAAATGGAGGGGCTCAAATGCAATAAAGTCTTCAACAGCTGTGCTTAATAGCAAAAAATAAAAAAATAACAATTTTGAGGACCTGTCCACTGTAATGACCTCAGGAAAGTCTTAATCCTCTTTAAAGTAGAAAAGCACCTCTGTGATTCGGCTGTGGTCAAGGGTGTGGTGACAAGAATCTTCAAAAGAGTGACAGTCTCTGTGAACGTGCTTTGAAGATTGTTCTCCATGAAAAACTGGAAGAGAGTCAGTGCACCAGTGCAAGCCCTGAACTCATGGTTCTCATAGATGAGGGATAGCTTTGTTCTGAGTTTAGCTTTGTTCAGCATGGGGTAGGCCTCTACAGCGGTCGCCAGTGCTGCATCTGGGAACTGCGCTGTGTGTTGCACAAACAAGTCACTTTGTAGCAGAGTGGCAGCAACGAGGTGCTTGGTAAAAGAGAATCGCTCTTTTGCATGGCTCAGGATGGTGTCACAAACCTGTCATATGATAAATAAAAAACAACAGATAAGTACATAGGAAACACTTTCATAGGAAATAATGGCATCAGTATCCTCTTACAAATGTCATATTTCCCAGTTTTTTGGGAAAATAAAACATTTCTGATTCTCAATGAGATGTTTTTACTTCAAATGTAAAAATATCTCATTGAGAATCAGAAATGTTTTATTGTCCCAAAAGCTGGGAAATTTGTTTGCTGCAGCAGAAGTGTAACAAGTAAAATGAAATCAGACTGATGTATGTACAAATTTACATGAAATACACATTTACATGATTAAATATGTATAATAAGTATGTGTGTTGAAATGAGTTTTTACAGTTATTGCACATTAAACAATGTACATGTTATTAAACAGATGTCCCGGTTTGTGGGACAACCAAGGATTTCTGATTCTGATTGTCTTGCTCAGAGAAATGTAATGTACAGCTTACTTCTGCACCCAGCTGCTGTTGTTCTCCCTGTCCAAACGTCCTCCGTTTCTTCCGTGCCCCTCGTCGAGCTGCATGGCAACGTTAGCGCTGCCTAGCATGGCTAGCTTCACCGTGTTGTCCATGTGTGCCCGGGATGACTCGTGAGCTCCAGTGGTCAAGACTGTCGAGCTCAACCCGAACATCAACGAACAGCCTTGGGCGGTAGCTCTATCGCCCTTCGGGCTTCCGAATCGACGACGCTGATTGGATGCATTCCCATTCCTGAGTTTGATTTTCTTGTCAGCAATTGGCTGGCTGCTTCACTGCCGTTTGGGCGATCTTTCTGTCGCCTCCACCGCTCGGCAGGGAGCTTCTCACCAATGATATATATATATATATATATATATATATATATATATATATATATACAGTGGGGCAAAAAAGTATTTAGTCAGCCACCGATTGTGCAAGTTCTCCCACTTAAAATGATGACAGAGGTCAGTAATTTTCATCATAGGTACACTTCAACTGTGAGAGACAGAATGTGAAAGAAAATCCATGAATTCACATGGCAGGATTATTAAAGAATTTATTTGTAAATCAGGGTGGAAAATAAGTATTTGGTCAATAACAAAAATTAAATTCAATACTTTGTAACATAACCTTTGTTGGCAATAACAGAGGTCAAATTATTACTATAGGTCTTTACCTGGTTTGCACACACAGTAGCTGGTATTTTGGCCCATTCCTCCATGCAGATCTTCTCGAGAGCAGTGATGTTTTGGGGCTGTCGCCGAGCAACACGGACTTTCAACTCCCTCCACAGATTTTCTATGGGTTTGAGGTCTGGAGACTGGCTAGGCCACTCCAGAACTTTCAAATGCTTCTTACGGAGCCACTCCTTTGTTGCCCGGGCGGTGTGTTTGGGATCATTGTCGTGTTGGAAGACCCAGCCACGTTTCATCTTCAAAGCTCTCACTGATGGAATGAGGTTTTGGCTCAGAATCTCACGACACATGGCCCCATTCATTCTTTCCGTAAGACGGATCAGTCGTCCTGTCCCCTTAGCAGAAAAACAGCCCCAAAGCATGATGTTCCCACCCCCATGCTTCACAGTAGGTATGGTGTTCTTGGGAAGCAACTCAGTATTCTTCTTCCTCCAAACACGACGAGTTGAGTTTATACCAAAAAGTTCTACTTTGGTTTCATCTGACCACATGACATTCTCCCAGTCATCTGCTGTATCATCCATGTGCTCTCTGGCAAACTTCAGACGGGCCTGGACATGCACTGGCTTCAGCAGCGGAACACGTCTGGCACTGCAGGATTTGATTCCCTGCCGTTGTAGTGTGTTACTGATGGTGACCTTTGTTACTGTGGTCCCAGCTCTCTGCAGGTCATTCACCAGGTCCCCCCGTGTGGTTCTGGGATTCTTGCTCACAGTTCTCATGATCATTTTTACCCCACGGGATGAGATCTTGCGTGGAGCCCCAGATCGAGGGAGTTTATCAGTGGTCTTGTATGTCTTCCATTTTCTGATATTTGCTCCCACAGTTGATTTTTTCACACCAAGCTGCATGCCTATTGTAGATTCACTCTTCCCAGTCTGGTGCAGGTCTACAATTCTTTTCCTGGTGTCCTTCGAAAGCTCTTTGGTCTTGGCCATAGTGGAGTTTGGAGTCTGACTGTTTGAGGCTATGGACAGGTGTCTTTTATGCAGATAATGTGTTCAAACAGGTGCCATTAATACAGGTAACCAGTGGAGGACAGAAAAGCTTCTTAAAGAAGACGTTACAGGTCTGTGAGAGCCAGAGATTTTCCTTGTTTGAAGTGACCAAATACTTATTTTCCACCGTGATTTACAAATAAATTCTTTAAAAATCCTGCCATGTGAGTTCATGGATTTTTTTTCACATTCTATCTCTCACAGTTGAAGTGTACCTATGATGTAAATTACTGACCTCTGTCATCATTTTAAGTGGGAGAACTTGCACAATCGGTGGCTGACTAAATACTTTTTTGCCCCACTGTATATATATATATATATATATATATATATATATATATATATATATAATTTGTTTTTGTTACAAAACACACACTTAACTTAGAATATGTGATTATCGTTCATTTTATTTTTTCATTTTTTTAAATAAAAATTAAAAACACTGGGGAAAACTGTGTGTGTGTGTGTGGGGGGGCGTCCTATCGCCCTCTAGTGGCCAGCCGCCACTGGGTGTAGGAGACTATTTTCATGTTCAGCCTGCATGAAAAAGTCAGAGTGACTAATTATAATTAGAATGTTTTTTTTATTTTCTTTGCACCACACCTTTAAGGAATGAGCTTTGGGAGCAGTGTGTTTTGCTGACCAACACTGTGGTCTGTGATATGCTGGCTTTTGAGTCTACAAAGTAAACCAATAAAGTAAACCACATCATTTAGTTGTGTTGTCACATGACATCTGGCTACATCATGCTAACTCATGCTATGTCAAATTTCATTGTTTCCTTATGCCTCTCTAGCATCTTATGCATTGTTATGTGTTACAATATTACATCCAGTTTTGCCTTGTCCTGTTAGGTGAGGGTTTGTTATTATTCTAGCTGTGATTTTAGTAAATCAGTAAAATTCATCAGTTCATATTTCTCTGTTGTTGATAGAAGGGTTTTCATCAGCGTGGTCATACAGCACCAACTGGAGGGGAGGATACCTTAATCCACAGCAGGAGGATCAAGGAGACCAATTGCCACAGAATATGTTGTGAGCGGGGGTAGACAGTTTGTTCTGCTTTACTCTGATTATTATAAGACAAAATACTTTGCTTCATTATGAATAAGAAGTCAGATTGGTAGAAATAATGTCCTTGTCTCATCCTGGAGTTTGTGTTTCCATCACTAAAGCAGGTCAGGACACATGAGCTGCCTTTAGTCACTGCTTTCATACAAATTTACTAACAATTTGAAAATAAAACCAAAATAATGCAAGTACTGCAAATACATACAGTCCTAAATAACTAGTCAAAATTACGATCTTGACTTATGAAGTACAGCTGCAAAACCCTCTATTATTTTGTGATATCAGTTTATTTACTTTCATGAGCTCAAATAATTGTTCTGTTCTGTGGGCTGAATGTGAATTACAGCTTTGAGCAGGTGGTTAGAGCCGAGATCAAACGGAAAACTGTTTTGTTAGCTGACCCATATTCACAGACAGCTCTGCACCAGACACATGTTTACAGATGTGAGTGACTGAAAATAACGACACTTGTTTTTCTGGGGGTATATGCGTGCTGTAACGTCACGCATGTTGTTGCGACCCTTCAGATATTCTAAAAGCCTCTGACACAAAGGTTGGACTGGAGCGCGCGCACACACAAAACACACACCTCAGCCTTTTCCCTGCTGTCCCTTACCTCCGCATCATCTTTAGCATCGTAGAGCCGGATTCCAGGACACGTCAGTCGGCGGAGGATGGACGCACGCAACCATTTCCAGAACAGCAAAACAAAGACCAGGTTTCATTAATGAAAGCCTCATTAGCCAACCAGCTGCTGCGCGTGCAGCGGTTAGCCTATCAGCCATCTGAGGGAGCTTACCTGCGCGAGGCGCCCGGCTCTTGTACCTGCTGCTGGACGTCATGTCGGACACGGCGGATAAAAGAACCGGCCTGAGCGGGAGGGGCGGATCTCAGAGCAGATATTTCTCCGACTCAGCAGGTAGAGGAGGAAGATGAGTCCGGGACGAGCTGCGCGAGCACACACAAGTCAACCCAAATCAGCAAAAATGCCGAACATCTGTAAGTGGACCGTTCTGTTGCGCGCTCAGACAGCCGCCGCTGTCTGGGAGCATCTTTTATTGTGAGAGAAATGGATCTGCAGTTCACCTGTCCACCAGGTGAGGGCAGTGTCGCACTGTTGTCTTCCGTTGCACCCATCGACATAAGGTTGCACCGAGGAAAACAACTAAACTGCAGTGCTGTTACAGACTGGTGGAAAGAGTATTCGTGGGGCTTCTTCTGTTGAATTTAGTGAACTCCAGCCTCCTCACTTCGCAGGTGATTTTTTAATGTTTGGTCTAGAATAAAGGACCATGCTCCATCACCTTTTCACCAGCATACACTGTAAAAACTACAGTGAATTAAAGAATGAAAGATCAGATCTTAGCAAAATGAAATGACAATTCAAATAAAAATACTGAAAAACATGTATCCTGTGTGTGCCTTCCTACCAAACATTCAGCATGACTGCAGTTCTTATTCTCTCTTTTGGCCTAATCCACTTTTATTTTAATCCTTTCTTTGTTTTCCGGTTGAGTTTTCTGTCAACAGCAGCCTTTGAGTCAATCGATCATCACAAAGCGTGTAAACCTCAAAGTTCAGTTAGGTGGCACTAACACAACATAGAAATTGAAATAGATACTCTGTTTTGAACATTAAAATCACATGAAATGAGAACAAAAAACACATTTTACTGCAACAGCTGCAGGCTTGATTACAGCTTTATCAACAAAGAGTTTGTTTGAATGGGGGAGTGAGAGAAAGAGGGGAAAGGAAATTGAGCACCTTCAAGCACGCTAGCTAGCAATTTCCTGTAGCAGGGTCGCTATCCTCAACACCCCAGAGGCATTACATTCAGTGATGCTGATTGGCCAATATGAGAGGATGCCTGCCGACAGGCAAGGTAAGCGATTGCTTGGGGATCCAGAGGGCCTACAAAAATGTTGATGTCAGAAATGGAAACATTAGCGAGACAGTCAGGGCTTTTAAAATGCACGATAGAAAACCAACCCATTGCCCTAGAGCTCCGGGAGTTGACGTAACTTCTCCCAGCATGCAACAGTTCAAATCGAAACGGTGCCATATTGGCAGGCAGAAGCCCACAGCTGGGCTATTTATTATTGTCAGAAAACTCAATCAAACGGAAATATGGTA
Organism: Nothobranchius furzeri; assembly: GCF_043380555.1. Taxonomy (NCBI): domain Eukaryota; kingdom Metazoa; phylum Chordata; class Actinopteri; order Cyprinodontiformes; family Nothobranchiidae; genus Nothobranchius; species Nothobranchius furzeri. The sequence goes on from NC_091746.1 coordinate 38,113,336, forward strand.
GATTCCTGTTGTGTCCCAGGATGCCAGAAAAGACGCGGACGATATAAGGGAAGAGCCATCTACAGGATTCCCGAAGATCCGGAACGTCGCAAACATTGGATCATTGCAATGAAATGCGCTAGCCTCCAGGCTAAAATGAAACTGTGAGATCCCGAGAGTAAAGGTTTTCACAGCGACCGCTTCATATCTAAAGGTTTTCACAGCGACCGCTTCATATCAGGTACTTAAACCAACATTTCCTCAACTGTGTATGGTATTTATTTAAAATGCTTTTATTACGATTCTTAGTGGGCTTCCTAAACTTATTTTGGCATGGCTTTTTCTGCCTTATTACTCATAGCAACAAGTAAACATCACGTAAAACGTTGCCTCGTGAGTTCTGCATGCTGCCGTTTACGTGTTTTATGATCACAGCAATTAACCGGCTAAGCTGTATTTCATTTTTAAGCAATGGTTGATCAATTGTCAGATCACACATAAAAAGCACTTTGGATTGCTATTATCTGTCTCACCGAGACAGCTCTCAGACAGATCCTGAGATGCTCCTGCCTGACATATTTATTTTATTCCCGGAAAAAAAATCAGACTAGTGATTTCTCTTGGCATTCAGTTTATACATTCAAACAGCACAGCACTCTATTTAAACTACTTACGTGTATTTGTCCATCCATCCATTTTCATCTGCTTATCCAGAGTCTGGTCGCGGGGGCAGTAGTCTAAGTCGAGAGGGACTTCCCTCTCCCCAGCCACTTGGGCCGGCTCCTGCCGGGAAATCCCAAGGCGTTCCCTGGCCAGGTCCGCTTCGACAGCTTTTGGCATTTTTAAAAATAATCCCACGAGCATGGAATGGGTCCGAGATGTTTAATCTATTTAATTTCTGACTATATAAAATGATTTCTTTGGTTTTAAAGTGTGAAGTAAACTCCGACGGAGAAAAATCCAAGCCGATCCCGTTCATTTTGTTTACCTTTTTTGCCTGCCAACATGGCGTCTACTCTTTGAGAGTCACGTGACGTCCGGAGCTCTATACACCAACGTTGTTGATTTAATGCATGCAGGGTTTCCCCCAAGCCCCCAGAATGCGAGACAGAAATTGAGGCCAATGCAGAAGTGAAATAAATTGCAATTCCACCCTCATCTCCTCATCCGCTGGGGGCTGGTGTCAGGAGCGAGCAAATCCTCATTGACTCCCATGTTAAAAATACCAGTTTCACAGCAGAAATAAACATGTTTACAGCCTGATACCAAAACATGTTTTTGGTTTAAATTATCTAGTTTACACTCATGACAACTCTGAGGGGGGTGAATTTTTTTCTCACTCTTCTGTTTAAGTGTATTAAAAGCCTAAAATTCTGTATAATTAATGAGCATCAGACCCACGTGACCACAGAGATTGCTCCGGGGAAAGGCCTCAGCCTGAGCCTCGGCCTCGCCTGAAAACTGTTCCGCTATTTTCAGTCTCTCAACTTAGACAATTAGTTGTAGCTTTTGTGTATTCTTGTTTGGATATTATTTGTGCAATTGTTGGACAAAATGACTTGCTATGTCATTAATTGCACTAATAGAGCGTCCAAGGAGTCTCCACTTCATTTTTTTCGGTAAGTAAAATTATATTTATGTATTTTAGGTCACTGCCAAGCTGAGCTTAGATTTTAACATGTACTGCTTAACCATGAAATTTAAATGTAATAGGGTCAAACCCAGTGCATTTAACATAATGCTGCACTTTAGAAAATGGGTTGAAATATAACATGTTGGTGGAGCTGGGTTCCAACTATCGGCTTGTGGAGCTCTCGGGAGACCTCTGTGTTCCACCCGTTTCTCCCCTCGCCGCAGCTTGGCGCATCTCTATCTGATCGCGGCTTCTGTCTGCTGCGCGGGCTGTCGGCTTGTGGAGCTCTCAGATGGAAACCTTTCCATCCGGTTCTCCCCAGCGGCAGCTCTGCGCATCTCAGATCGCAGCAGCGCTTGTCTGCTGCGCGGCTGCCAGCTTGTGAAGCTTTCGGGAGACCTCTGTGTTCCACCCGGTTTTACCCAGCGGTTAGCCCGGCGTATCTCTGACTCAGAAGTTCTGGTGTTGTGCACAGTTAACTCCGATTGTAGCTAGGGTTGCCAACCATCCCTTGAAAAATGAAATCGTCCCGTATTTAGAAACAAAAGTACACGTCCCGTATTGAGCTCAAAAGGGACGCACTTTGTCCCGTAATATAGTGAGAATCAAAATTAGTCTGTAGTCTATTATTGGAATTAACGCTTTGTTTGAAAGCCAGCCCTTCGCCTGCTCTGTGACCAATGAGCTGACCGCACGCTTACACACACGAATATGACGATACAGATTACCGCTTATTTCATTGGTCGAGGAACGGTCGCTTGGGGAGAAGATACCGTAAGAAAACAGACGACAGCAAACAGCATGGCCAACAGGGAAACAAACACCAACACTGCTGTACAAGTCTCAGACGACAGCATCCCTCCGAGAAAGAAGAAAAAAAGGCTTCAAAAATACAGGGAGGAATGGGAAAAGGAAAATTCCTGGCTGGAAAAAGTGCGCGATAACACCTATAAAGCGTACTGCACTGTGTGCCGCAGTTTTTCCATAGGCTATGGTGGACTGATTGACCTCAAGCAACATGCTTCTAGTAGTAGCCACATGAAAAACATGAAGGACGTGAAAGCACGGGGAACACTCGATCAGTTTGTCGTCCACAAGGCCACGGCAGAAGCAGATATGGTAAGTACACATTGCTTTTTTAAACCCTCTGGTTAAGGTGAAGGTATTTATATGAAAAAAAAACCACAGTGTTGGGGCTTGTTTATTATTATTTTTGTTGTCTGTTTCTGTTTTTTCGTTTGTTTTTCTTTTTTGTTTTTCAACTTGGGTGTTTAGTTTTGATGCAGCCTAGTCTTGGTTTATATGTTGTTTGGATAGTTTTAAACTAAAAGAAAATTAAAACGAATGAGGTAAAACTGAGGGGGTAGGCTAAGTGTATACTTCTGCCTACTCCTTTTCAAACAACAAAAAATGTTAATATGGGCATGTGCAATGAATATCTGTGGCATTTGGCCAGAAGTGTAGCTATAAAGTAATATATATATATATATATATATATATATATATATATATATATATATATATATATATATATATATATACAGTGGGGCAAAAAAGTATTTAGTCAGCCACCGATTGTGCAAGTTCTCCCACTTAAAATGATGACAGAGGTCAGTAATTTTCATCATAGGTACACTTCAATTGTGAGAGACAGAATGTGAAAAAAAATCCATGAATTCACATGGCAGGATTTTTAAAGAATTTATTTGTAAATCAGGGTGGAAAATAAGTATTTGGTCAATAACAAAAATTCAATTCAATACTTTGTAACATAACCTTTGTTGGCAATAACAGAGGTCAAATTATTACTATAGGTCTTTACCAGGTTTGCACACACAGTAGCTGGTATTTTGGCCCATTCCTCCATGCAGATCTTCTCGAGAGCAGTGATGTTTTGGGGCTGTCGCCGAGCAACACGGACTTTCAACTCCCTCCACAGATTTTCTATGGGTTTGAGGTCTGGAGACTGGCTAGGCCACTCCAGAACTTTCAAATGCTTCTTACGGAGCCACTCCTTTGTTGCCCGGGCGGTGTGTTTGGGATCATTGTCGTGTTGGAAGACCCAGCCACGTTTCATCTTCAAAGCTCTCACTGATGGAAGGAGGTTTCGGCTCAGAATCTCACGACACATGGCCCCATTCATTCTTTCCGTAAGACGGATCAGTCGTCCTGTCCCCTTAGCAGAAAAACAGCCCCAAAGAATGATGTTCCCACCCCCATGCTTCACAGTAGGTATGGTGTTCTTGGGAAGCAACTCTGTATTCTTCTTCCTCCAAACACGACGAGTTGAGTTTATACCAAAAAGTTCTACTTTGGTTTCATCTGACCACATGACATTCTCCCAGTCATCTGCTGTATCATCCACGTGCTCTCTGGCAAACTTCAGACGGACATGCACTGGCTTCAGCAGCGGAACACGTCTGGCACTGCAGGATTTGATTCCCTGCCGTTGTAGTGTGTTACTGATGGTGACCTTTGTTACTGTGGTCCCAGCTCTCTGCAGGTCATTCACCAGGTCCCCCCGTGTGGTTCTGGGATTCTTGCTCACCGTTCTCATGATCATTTTTACCCCACGGGATGAGATCTTGCGTGGAGCCCCAGATCGAGGGAGTTTATCAGTGGTCTTGTATGTCTTCCATTTTCTGATATTTGCTCCCACAGTTGATTTTTTCACACCAAGCTGCATGCCTACTGTAGATTCACTCTTCCCAGTCTGGTGCAGGTCTACAATTCTTTTCCTGGTGTCCTTCGAAAGCTCTTTGGTCTTGGCCATAGTGGAATTTGGAGTCTGACTGTTTGAGGCTATGGACAGGTGTCTTTTATGCAGATAATGTGTTCAAACTGGTGCCATTAATACAGGTAACCAGTGGAGGACAGAAAAGCTTCAAGACGTTACAGGTCTGTGAGAGCCAGAGATTTTCCTTGTTTGAAGTGACCAAATACTTATTTTCCACCGTGATTTACAAATAAATTCTTTAAAAATCCTGCCATGTGAGTTCATGGATTTTTTTTCACATTCTGTCTCTCACAGTTGAAGTGTACCTATGATGTAAATTACTGACCTCTGTCATCATTTTAAGTGGGAGAACTTGCACAATCGGTGGCTGACTAAATACTTTTTTGCCCCACTGTGTATATATATATATATATATATATATATATGTATATATATATATATATATATATATATATATATATATATATATACATATACATATACATACATACATACATATATATATATATATATATATATATTTTCATTTACAGGTGACTGCTGCAGAGATAGCCCATATCTACCACACTGTAAAGCACGGTTTAAGCTATAAGTCAGCTGACTGTGCACTCAAACAGATTGTACGAACGCTGAATGACTCCGGTATTGCCAAGAAGATGTCCTGTGGGGGGTCAAAAGCTGAAGCAGTTGTCAACGATGTCTTGTCTCCAAAGGCAATAGAAGAGGTGATCAAACAATTGAAAAGTTGTGCAACTCTACTCCAATTCTCTCTTCATACTGATGCTTCAAATAAGGGAAATCAGGAAATTGGCCTTGGCCTTGCAGTTTTTCACACCAGAGACTGGAGTTGTCAACAGGATATTGGATTTTATTGAAAATCCAGATGAGTCTGCACAGGGAATAGTAAAATTAATACAAAGTTCTCTTGAAAACATGGGGCTATCCCTAGATCAGGTTTCTGCATTCAGTGCTGACAATGCAAATGTCAGTTATGGCATCCACAACTCAGTCTTCACAAAATTGAAAGAGACCAACAAGGAGATTCTTCGTGGCAACTGCCATGCACATATTGTCCATAACACTGTGAAAAAAGCCCTGGACATGCTCTCAGTTGATGTGGAAAATATTGTCCTTAAGATATACAGCTTCTTTTCCACCTCTGCCAAAAGGAGAGAGTCCCTGAGGGAGTTCTGTGAATTTTGTGACGTTGACTTCCATGATATCCTGCGCCATGTTGTGATGAGATGGCTGTCACTCAACCCTGCAATCACCCGCCTTCTGCAGAACTGGGACCCGCTGAAGTTGTATCTCATCAGCATTGGTCAGGAATGTCCAAGGCACCTGAAGGAATTGCTGAAGTTGACAGAAGATGCTGCTGGAGTTGAGGGAGAGGCAGATATTGTGGAGGTCTACCTCCTCTTCTGTAACAATATCATGTGCCTGTTTGAAGAAGTGGTGAAAAAACTGGAGAAGAATGATACCACATCTGTGGCCCTCTATTCCATCATGGACTGTTTCCTGAAAAGACTTATTCAGAGAAGAGATGATGGCTTCTACAGGAACCTAACAAGACAGAAACTCCAGCGTCTCTTGCCATCTGATGCTGAAGTTGCCAGGCAGGAGTTTACAGTCTTCCGAGACACTGCCCTCTGCTATGTCAGGAAGTGGTTTGACTTCTCAGAACAAAACTGGCTCTTCCACCTGCAGCCCCTCTCTCTATCATCTGGGAAGATCTTGTTTGATGTCATGGAGAACATCATTGAGCAGCTTCACCTGGTTGGCAGGTAAGAAGGAAACACTTGCTAGAGAAATGATAAACCATGTTTTATAATTAATGATGGTTACAAATAACTAAATAAAATTGATAAGATAACATGTACAACTAAAACTATAATCACTAACTTTGTTTGGAGTGTATATATATATATATATATATATATATATATATATATATATATATATATATATATACATCATACAAACACACAATCTTTTATACACTATTTTACAAATTCAAACAGTTCATACTGTATACTTAATATAAGGATGTATAAATACATAATAAATAAGGTAAACTTTTGTATAGTATAAATGCTATACAATGCAATACATATACAATAAATGTTTTACATTTATTTACACCTGGAAATGTTCTATGTGGTTCTTCTAACCCAGGTTTACTTCTTATCTCCATTGGCAGGTTAAACATCTCTATGGATGAGCTTTATGACGAGTGTGTCACTGCAACCAGCCTTCTGGAGCACCTCACCAAAGGACCTCAGGAGAAGGAAAAGTGGCAGTCCAAGGGAACAGCAGAGAAGTGGATGGAAATTCTTCAGGCAGCTGACCTCCCCAACATCCAGCCTGTTGTATCCATTGTACTCATCATCCCATCTTCCACTGGGTTTGCAGAGAGGATTTTCTCTCTCATGAAGAATAAGTGGACTGATGTGCAGAACAAATGTTCTACTGAATTCATTAGATGTGAGCTCATTGTCACTCTAAATTATGTCATGTCTTGCTCAGAGGTTTACTCTGCAGTACTGAAAGACAAACAACTCCTAAATGCAGCAAGATCTCAAAAGAAATAAAAATGGAGAAAATAGTCTGTTTTCACATAATGTAGCAATGAGCTTTTGAGTTCATGAGTTTGGACTTTTTTTTACTTCAACTGTAGGCTACAGTCAAGGCCTTTGAGGCACAAATATGTTTACAGCTTCTCCACAGATGTTCTGTTTGCACTTTTCTAATTGCACTAAATGTGCACTGTTACATAGTTGCTCTTTCTGTTGTTTTCTATTAATTTATACAATTTTAAGATAAGCAGAACAGAGTTGTTTTAAAGAGAGAGCTATTTATATTCTGAAAAGTAAAGCATAACAGGCTACCGTTTAAGAAAGAGACCTGCTTTATTGTTGTTTTTTTTTTGTCATTTTGCACAAAAAGTTGAGCATAACAGTTTTCTGTTTAAGAAAAATACCTTTGTTACTTATAATAATTTTGTCATTTCACGCCATAAATAAATGGCTAAATGATCATTTGTTTCTCATGTTTTCATATCACAAAAAATATGCATTTTCTTAAACCAACTTCAAGTCAAATAGTAAAAAAAAAATCCTTTCACACACACAAAAAAAGAGCAAAAATAAATCACCATGTTGGGAAGGGTGAAAGCAATCGGAGCAGCTGGCCCTGCCCATGAGGTGTCCCTTATTTATTTTTCAGGGAGTTGGCAACCCTAGTTGTAGCTAGGTGGCTCCGTTAGCTTAGCTCCCACCTCTGCGTTAGCTTTGGGTTAACTTCAAGTTAGCTTGTAGCTAGTTCGACCGGGTGTCGTTAGTTGATCCCAGCCTTACAGCTCCACCCTCAGCTCCACCTCTCTTCCCTTTTGTGGAATTGTCTGGGCTTTACGGAACCTGTGACACGGTCAAAATGGCGGTGGTGGCCACCTCCCGTTTCCCCTCGAAAACGTGTTATTGGAGCCTATGGAAATGAATTGTCCAGTATATATGTCGATGGTTTCCCCCAGAAAATGAGTTAAGCCTGGCGGCTTCGGCCATCGGTCAGGGAGGGGGGGTCGCGCTCCTCCGTGAGAGCGGGGATGGGGGGGTTGCACACGTTCTGCTGCTGTTTCTCACCAGTATCAGCTGGTGGAGGGCTCTAGTTTCGTTGCGCCGTTTGTGTCGGCAGACATGGTAGGGTAGAGGAGGGGGGCGGGGCATGATGCTAAGCCTGGCGGGCCTCCAGGCTTGTAAAGCACTGGGGGAAACCCTGGCATGTAAACATTTGCTGAAGGCAAACTGGTTCTAATTGTGCTGAAGCACCAGGTAATGCAGTAGGAAACCGACTGCATCTGCATGTAAACGCAATCTGATTTGACCACCTCACCACTTCCTGATGGGGCCCTTTCTCACCCTTTGCCTGCTAAGCCAGAGACCATATTAAAAATAAATAGGGTACTTTTATTTTCCAATACTACACATACTGTACCACTAGTATGTTAATCAGGTACACCTGTTTAACTACTTGTTAACACAAATAGCTCAGTGCATTGGGACATCTAGACATGGTGAAGACGAGCATTAAATGAAGAAAGGATATGAAGCAGCAGGAGATTCACATCATGGATGTGCAGCTGAGAAATCTACTGCGCATGTGGGATACTAAACTGTCAATATCAGAATCAAAATCACCTGATCTGTCAGTATACCAGCATCCCGACACAAAAACACATTGTTTCAGTACAGCCTTTCCAAGAGGAGACATAAAGCATCTAAAAACACGTGAACAGGTTCAGGCTGACTGAGGTCATGTAGTCACTTCTCGGTGCTCCCATGTGAAGATAAAAAAGAAAGGGGTGACAAGGGGAAGGGAAGGGAGGAGGGGAAAAACAGGTACCCCAACCCTGCCCTGACAAAGGACAGGGCTGAGATTCACATTTATCTCTCAGCAAACAGAATATTTACTAAGAAATCACAATGTAATCATAGAACACTACTGGTGTGTATGTTGTGTGTGTGTGTGTGTGTGTGTGTGTGTGTGTGTGTGTGTGTGTGTGTGTGTGTGTGTGTGTGTGTGTGTGTGTGTGTGTGTGTGTGTGTGTGTGTGTGTAGGGTTAGGGTTAGGGTTAATCAGGGACGAAATTTTGATTTCAGAAGTGGGGGGGACACAGCAGGCTTGTGCGGATTTGGGGTGGGGGGTGTTATGTAAAGACCCCTTGACACGTCACGTGCCCATCTCAATAATTTTTCCATCCTCATATATATATATATCAAAGTTAAAAAATGTACAACTCTATTATTATTTTTATTTATTATCATTATTGAAGTGCAGTTTTGGCTGTTGACAATGGATAGGCCATTGTATTTATTGTTTTGGGTCTTTTTTTATTGTTTTTGGTGCAACATTCTCTAACAGGGAGTGAGATTCCTTTTTTATTCAATTTTTGTTTGTTATTTTTATTCATTTAGAAGTTCTGGTTCTGGACATTTCAATGTTAAATGAAGGTTTATTTGTTGCATTTTAAAGGGTGTACTTGCATTATTATGATATATTAACATTATATTAGTGGTTATTTTGGTCTAGATAATGTTGACAATGATATCGTTTATCATCAACAATTTGTTGGACAAAATATCGTCCAGCAAAATTTGTTACTTTCCCAGGCCTAGTCAAAAGTATAAAAATTATTTATACATAAACGGTCCCTCCTGAGATCTGGCCGTTTGTTCATTTGCTGTGTTAGAGGACATGCTGAACTAATGTTTTACACATGATCATCACCCTAACATTTGAGTGTATAAAAACATATTAAATATGTTTTTTCCCTTAAAAGTGTTTAAACAGTTGTTGCATTTCAACACACAAAAAATAAATGGAAAAAATAAGATAAATCTAATGAAAAGTGTACATCTTTGACATTAAGCTTAAAAAAATCTGTTGACGATGATGATACTGTTCATTTTTCAGAGCTTTTTAATGTGAACATATACATTGCAATAGATAAGTTTACAATAAAGTTAAATGATAAAAGTTTTGAAGTTACACTTCTACTACTACTAGTAATAATAATTATGATGATAATAGTAATAATAATAAAACAATAATTATAATAATACGAATAAATTGTGTCTGGGGAGTCAGTTATGTGGAGGAGATGAGTTTGTAAAAGTTAGTTTTGAGTATGTTTGTGAAGGAGGAGGTGAGTCTGAGCTTAATGCAGGGGTGTCACATGTTCCAACTTACGTTTTGACTTTGAAAGAAGTCTCTTATATCCACTTTTCGTTTTCTTGACATTAGGGATGGGTACCTTTGACATTTGAATCGATCCGGTACTAATTCCCGGTACCTACGAGTCGATACCGGTACTTAACGGTACCAATTTTCGATACTTTTGAGTGTTTATTATTTTAATTCTCTTTTATAATTAAATATATATTTTTCTCAATATATAACCATATTTGATAAATATCATGATAAATAACATACAAGTTTGTATTTTAACTTCGTCCTTGTAGTTTTATAAGCTGATAATTAAACTGAAGCAAACATCTTTACTGTGAACTAAATTTACTGTGTATCTTCATTCCTTTTGCCGTCCTTTTTCATATGATTTTTCCTACTGGGAAGTTAGAATTTCCGAGGAGAAAGCGAACGCACCATTAGCTGATAACGGTGGCAATGGAAGCTAACATATCAAGCTAACGTTATCTTTAACAGTTTATTTAGCTGCTGGAGCAGATTAAAACGATGATGGATCAAACTTAGATCGTTGTCGCTGGTTTTACCTTCACCCATTCACCCGTCGCATTTAGTAAAGTAAAGCCAAACTTTAGAGCGCGTTCATGTTCTTCTAGTCGGAAATTCGGAGTTCCGAGGAGAAAGCGAACGCACCATTAGCGAAACGGAAGCTAACAAATCAAGGTAACGTTATCTTAAACATTTTATTTACCTACTGGAGCAGATTAAGATGAGGATGTCTCACTTAGATCGTTGTCTGTCGCTAGTTTCATCACCCAGTTACCCATCACATTTAGTGAAGTGGACCCAAGCTTTAGCGTGCGTTCTTCTTTCTACCATGCTTGCTCTGTTTACAACTGGCTCGCAGGGACCGGCGACATAACGCTCTTGCGCATGCGCACCTGTCTTGGCAGTACCGAAACGAGGCACCGTTTGAAATGACGTGAATCGGTGTTCGGTCGGTACTGTGGAATTCGGTCGGTACCTTAAAAAGTACCGAATTCGGTACTCATCCCTACTTGACATGCTGCCTCCTGGCTGTGCCTAACTACCAAAGACTCACAAATGAACAGTTGTTCAAATGTTATGTAATGGAAGCTGAGCTGAGCTGATATTACACAGCGTCTAGTTGACGATGTGACTCAGTACCGGTGTTCCCTAGCGGCTCCAAACTAGCAAAACAACGTGAGCACGTTCGGACTGTTTCCAACTTGAGTGACAGCAGCAACAGCCAATAATACGTTAGCAAGTATCAGCAGAGCCAATAGATTAGCTTTTGGGCGGGTCTAATAGGAAACCGGTTTCCGTTTCGGTTCTAGTGCTCAACCAAATCCATTTAATGGAGCGTAACATTGTTTTTGGATGGAAAAAAGTGCAGGGGACCAAAACTGCCTTTTGAAAAAGTGGGGGGGACATGTCCCACCCGTCCCCCCCCAAAATTACGTCCCAGGGGTTAATGATGGGGTCAATTCATGTTGTCTTGGAGGCTACATCACTTCCGGGTCACTGAACTGTCACTCAAGAGAAACCACTGTCCTATGGGAGAGGACTTCTCAGAAGTCCCACCCACCTGAAAGGGTTGTGTCAGAATTGCAACCAAAAACTCAGGGATTGCAAAGGAGAAAGCCAGACAGTGTAAGTGCAAATCTGGTAGTGAGAGCAAAGCTCTGAGCAGCGAGGACAAAACTAAGGAAATTGATAACAAAAACACATGGAGACAAACAGAAAAAGGAAACATACTTTGTTACTCATTTTAAGAAGGATTCAGATCGTAAGTTTTGCTTTTGAAACATGTTTTTTTCCTTTAGTCAATATTTTTGTTCTGTCAATTTCTTAATTTTTGTTTGACTGTCAAAGTGTTGTTCTTGATCATTTTAAGAATCTGATTCAGATCGTAAGTTTTTCTTTTGAAACGAATGTTTTTTCTCTCAATGTCTTAAAATTTGTTTGCTCTCCGAAGTGTTTTTCTTGATCCTATTGGCACAAATCTAATCCCATACAACTCGTCGTGATTTGGCACTGTATAAATAAACTTGAATTGAACTGAACTGAATAGATACATGAAAAACACATTAAGCACATATTCAGACAGTCACTACATCATTGAATGTGTGACGGGTGGGGGATCTCCCATGCAGCTAATTGTCACGCCCTGTCCTGTCTACTCTTAGGTTTTGTCTGTTCTCCGTTAATTGCTCCCACCTGCCTCTTGTTTCCCAATCACCATAGCTCCCGCTCCTCTTGTATTTAAACCCCTTCTGTTCTGTGTTCCCTGTCGTGTCATTGTTTCAGTGTTCCAGCGTGTGTTTCCAATAAATCGATGTTAGAAGTCCTCACCTGCCTGCCTGTTTTCCTCCCCGCGTGTGGATCCTTGCCTCACCTCAGCTCACCTCGCCACACGCTCGTGACAGAATGACACGACCCCCTGAAGGGTCCAGCGGGGAGATCCTCCCATGGAAGTATTTATTCCAGTTCTTCTCCGCCGACTATCGACCGGCTTCTCCTTCCCCAGCTCCAGCTCCGCCTCGCCGCAGACGGCATCCCCGACCTTCTGCCTCGGCGTTCCTCGCCGCCCTTCCGGAACCGGACGGGACGTTGGAGGGAGAGATGCTCCGGGATCGCTCCAGCTTCGAGGGCACGAGGCTGGCTTTCTGCTCCCCCGGGGTTGGTCCACGGCGTGGGGAGAGACGCCGGAATCCACCGCAGCCCTGCGCTTCAGGACGGAGCTGCGAGCCCACCGCTGGCCGTGCTCGGCGAGCCAGTTCGGACACGCCCCCGGTCAGACCAGCTGTCCCGTCTCCGGCCGAATCGGCGTCTGCAGGAGGAGGAGCTGCGCTCGCAGCCCTGTGGGCGGAGCACGCCAGTCTACAGGTTGAAACAGCCCAGGTTCGTCAGACCATCGAACTCCAAGTCCTCCAGCTAGATGATCTGCTCGCTGAACTCCGCGGGCTCCAGCTGGACGATCTGCTCGCTGAGCTCCAGCTGGACCACCTGCTCGCTGAGCTCCAGCTGGACGAACTGTTCGCGGCTCCGGCTGAACCAGCTGTCCCGCCTCCGGTCCACTCGGCTCCTCTGTCATCTGTGGGAGGTGGAGCCACACCCACAGTCCAGCCAACTGAACTGGCCAGTCAACGGGCTGAGCTGGTCCGGCTTCAACAGAGCGCCCATTCTAATCAGCTCTGACTCGACGCTCTGCGCTCCCTGTCTTCAGCACTAGCACTGCTCGTTCACTCAAGGCCTGTTCCAGGGGGGGTCCAGAAGCAGACGGTGCAGGCCCAGAAGCAGACGGTTCCGGTTCCGGCCCAGAAGCAGACAATGCGGGCCCAGAAGCAGACGGTACCAGCCCAGAAGCAGATGGGTCCGGTGCAGGCCCAGAAGCAGACGTTACCAGCCCAGAGATCGGCGGATCGGGGACCGGCGGTCCAGAAGCCAGAGGACCAGAAGCGGATGAAAGTCAACACCTCCTCCATTCCAAGGGTCGACGCCTCCATTCCAAGGGTCGACGCCTCCATTCCAAGGGTCGACGCCTCCATTCCAAGGGTCGACGCCTCCATTCCAAGGGTCGACGCCTCCAATCCAAGGGTCGACGCCTCCAATCCAAGGGTCGACGCCTCCATTCCAAGGGTCGACGCCTCCAATCCTGAAGTTGGCTCGTCTGATGACGTCGCCGCCTCCACTCCTGAAGTCGGCTCGTCTGATGACGTCGCCGCCTCCACTCCTGAAGTCGGCTCGTCCGATGACGTCGCCGCCTCCACTCCTGAAGTCGGCTCGTCCGATGACGTCGCCGCCTCCACTCCTGAAGTCGGCTCGTCCGATGACGTCGCCGCCTCCACTCCTGATGTCGGCTCGTCCGATGACGTCGCCGCCTCCACTCCTGAAGTCGGCTCGTCCGATGACGTCGCCGCCTCCACTCCTGATGTCGGCTCGTCCGATGACGTCGCCGCCTCCACTCCTGAAGTCGGCTCGTCCGATGACGTCGCCGCCTCCACTCCTGAAGTCGGCTCGTCCGATGACGTCGCCGCCTGCCATCCTAAAGTCGGCTCGTCCGATGACGTCGCGTCTGGTCTGACGTCTCCTCCGTGTCCGGTTCTGATGGTGACTCTGAAGGTCGCTCCGGTCCAGCCTGCAGGGACTTTGTCGCCGGTCCTGCCTGTGTCCCCGGCCCAGCCTGCAGGGCTCCTCTACCGCAGGCGCCGCCCTCCCAGGGCCCGTCGCCTCCTCTTCTGCCCCAGGCGCAGGCCCCCAAGGGCCTGTCCTCGCCTCCTCATCTGCCCCAGGCGCCGGCCTCCAAGGGACTGTCGCCTCCTTGTCTGCCCCAGACGCAGGCCCCCTAGGGTTCGTCCTCGTCTCCTCATCTGCCCCAGGCGCCGGCCCCCAAGGGCCCGTCGCCTCCTCATCTGCAGCAGGCGCAGGCCTCCTGACTCTGCTGATCCCTGCCGCCTCTCCTGTGGTCCCTCGGTTCCTCTGGGCCCTCCCTCCGGGTCCCCCTCCTCCCGCCCTGCTCCTTGTTCCTGTGGGCGTCTGGGATCCGCCCTTTGAGGGGGGGGGGGGGGGTACTGTCACGCCCTGTCCTGTCTACTCTTAGGTTTTGTCTGTTCTCCATTAATTGCTCCCACCTGCCTCTTGTTTCCCAATCACCATAGCTCCCGCTCCTCTTGTATTTAAACCCCTTCTGTTCTGTGTTCCCTGTCGTGTCATTGTTTCAGTGTTCCAGCGTGTGTTTCCAATAAATCGATGTTAGAAGTCCTCACCTGCCTGCCTGTTTTCCTCCCCGCGTGTGGATCCTTGCCTCACCTCAGCTCACCTCGCCACACGCTCGTGACACTAATCAGCGTGGGCTTCAGCCTCTGCTGCCCATTGGGAAGGAGATGAGACCAGAACCTGTGAGGAACACCTTGTTGAATGTGTAACAAAGTAATAAAGCAGTTCCGAATGCAAATCCAACCACTATTATAGAGGTTTGTCTGATAGTGTCTGATGACTGTATGCCACGGCATGTCCAAAGTGTGGCCTGGGGGCCATTTGTGGCCTTTGGATGGATTTTGTGTGGCCCACAATTGAATTTCTAGAATGGTGGTTTTTAGTCTCTAGCAGTTTAAAACTTTTGCTTTTTCAAATTTATCTCAAACAGAATATATAGTAAATAAATGATATGATAATAATAATAATTTTAATTAACAGTGATGTTGAAGCTAAAAGGAAGAATTATTAGTTGTTTTTTTACTTTTGTTTTACTTTATCTCATTGCATTGGGATTTCACGTTATCCCACATTGTCCCTGTCCCACATTTGGCAAGTTAGGATCTGATCACCCTAAACTAAACATATTTAACAAAATTATGTTTATATTTTCGCTAATATGTTTATTCAATGCCTTTTCAAGCAGTACAAATTAAAATGTCACTATAAAATATTTTTTGCATTTTTGCAAAAAAGTTCCTGTATTTTGTAGGATGTGAGGACTTTTAACCTGTTCATTTAGGCCCTCATCTCCTTTAGACACCTCTGCAGTATGCAGTTCTGGGCTGACGTTTGCATCAACCCATCATGGGCAAGATCATCAGTTATTTTGGGGGGGTTAATTATCAATTCAAATGGTTATTTTTTCCAAGATGGAAACAAACAAGTTGCTTATGATTTAAGTTTATGTTTGACCATGTATGACTTACAGTTTTAACATACATGTTTGTTTTTGGCCTGAATGAGGAAGCCAGAGCACCTGGAGAAACCCCACACATGCACTAGGAGAACATACTAACTTCACACAGAAAGGCCATGCAGGCGGGATTTGCATATGTGACCTTTTCGCTGTGAGGCAGCAACACCTGCTCCACCACGCACCCTAACCCTAACCCTTATTAAGATTATGAATTGGGATCACAAGTTTGAACCTATTGTGGATTTTCTCTCTTCCACACAGAACTGGTTTCTGATCGGATAAAACCATTAATGAAAAACGTCTGGAATGGCCTTCCCAAAGGCCAGACCCTTTCAACAGTTTGTGGTCCAAAGACTGAGTGAGGAAAGCAGCCAAACATTATAAATCAACTCTACCAGTTTTCCTGAGAAGAGTGGTCCAATAGCTTGTTCCTGTTGGGCTGTAGGAGCCTATTTTATCAGTCGCCTCCAAGAAGAACTGGTGGGAGAATAGCACAAACCTCACATGATAAGTGGAAGAAAAAAGCCAAATAAAATGTTCAGCCGTATGATATTATTTCTGGAATGTTTCTTATACTTTTGACTGACGTGAAATGTTGCACATTTTTTACTTTGAATCCTTTAGACAAATATTTATGGAAAGGGAGATGTTTTAGGCAGAAACATCTCCCACTGAGAAAGATAACACCTGTAACAAGATAAAATCCTTTAACTTCCAGTAAACCTTTGCTGACCAGGTGTGTGTCAGTTTAAGTTTATCTCCACGGACATCCTCCCTGACACCAATATACCAAATGACTCACATGTAAGGCGGAACATTTCTCATAAAACCACTAAAGTCTAAAGCTTGATTTAAAATAATATTTGTATTTGGGGTTGCACTGACTGGAAGTAGAAGTTTACCTTCCCTTGACCTATTCAAGAAATTGTGAAACCAAGATTTAGATGCTGTGCAGCCGAGAACATACAACTCCCAAAGCAAAAGAGATTCTTGCAGGTCTCAACCAATCCAGTAATAATCTCACACTTAAGTGTAGAAATGGAAAGATTGAGTAAAACAAGATGACCAAAATAAGAGAAAATAACAAAGAAGCATAAAGTAAACCACAAAAGTCACAAAAAATCATTATCTGAAAAAAATACCACAACGTAAATATGGAAAGGCTAAAGATGGTGACCAAACAGCTGCTATGTGCCAAAAAAAAATGACAAGATACATATGATGTTCATGGTGAGAAAACTTCATCTAGTCAAGCTTCATTCCTGCAACCACCCTATCAGAAAAAGCACCACCTTGTAATGCTAAAATAATCACAGAGACAAAACGCTTTACAAAAGTCAGCATGACCCTAGCTACACTCACAGGGATCCACATGGGATAACCTCATGAAAAACAGCAGACAAAACACGACAAAGAACTCACATTAAACTATGGCACAGACCATGTGACAAAAATAGACTGCACGTACAAACCCAATGACCAACATCACACACAAACACCTGCAAACTGGCTAATTACGTACTGTATGTCGATGGGTGTAAAACCCAGTGCATTTAACATAAAAATGGGTTGAAATATGACATGTTGGTGGAGCTCTCGGAGGGAGACTTCTGTGTTCCATTCTTCCACACGGTTCTCCCCAGCGGTCAGCCCGGCGAATCTCTGACTGTAGCATCCTCGGTTGAAAAGATGGTCTCTCAAACTGATGGTTCACAATCCTTTTATTAAATCGCTGTGCATGTGAACACACCGTAAGAGCTACAACATACAGAATAAAAAACTATTAGTAAATCAAACAGTGTGTTACCTTTAACCCTTTTGACTTATTTATTAATCACAAATTAATTCTCTTTACCTTTCATAACAAATAACACTGAAACTTGTCAATTATTGCATATAACAGTGAAATCGTTGCATCGATGCCTAAACATGACAAGATATGTTAGCACCCTCTAGTGGGTAAAAAACTTAGCCTTTATGCTTAGCAGCGGTTAGCAGCTACACGCTACGTATAACAACAAAGTGCATATCTACAGGACAAACTTGGTTACAAACCTTGTTCCCTCATCAACCAGGTGCTAAGAAACTGCTTTCAACTCAGTATTGCACCTTAATAGCCGTTCTTTTTCCCATTCCCGTCCATTAACCATAGAGCACACCTTCTCTCTGTGCATTAGATCTCGCGCTTCAGCTATATAGTTTACGTCACTCGATTTACGGCACCTTGTCGCTCTGTGACTTTCAAAGTAAGAGCATCCGCTCTAACAATATAACAGTCGCTCATAACTTTATGAACTACTTTACAAAATATTAACGTGGTCATTTACACTGACCACTTCGGCCCGTGTCTGCTGCGCGGGTTGACCGCTTGTGGAGCTCTTGGACTCGGAGAAAGACCTGACCACAGAAATACTGCAGCTCAGTGAGTTGGTTGATAGTGCTTGATGTTAGTCTCCAGAAGCCTGTAAGCCATCAGATAAACTTGCTCGTTTTTTTTTAAATTTTTTGCATATTTGTAAAATAATAATGGTTGGGAGCGACTAAATAACTAATTTGTTCACAAAGAGCCGCGACCGGGTGCCCTGTTCTCATGGGAACTACTGTATTTTAATAAAATGGAAATGTGTTACTAAAATTGATTATTAAAAGGTTCATATCCTGTCCAATAAGGCGATAGACTCAAGTGTTTTGTTTTATTTTTTTTTTTATAAAGTATGCATTTTGTATTACTCTTTATCCTAATTGTAGACCTTTTACTACAGGCCATGATAAGCTATTAAGTATTTTAAACCCATATGCTTAAGTAGTTTTTTGTATGAAGTTTTCCTCTAGGTGATCCAGAGAGGCTTGACCTTTGGGTAAGCAACCAAAGAAGAGAGTGCTGGACTCCCAATTCACACTCCCGCTTGTGCAGTGAACACTTTTGAGAGTCATCACTTCACTACGGACTCCAGGGTACAAACACATTACTTCATATTTTAGTTAACAATTGAAAAAAAAAATTGAAGCATTAGCTGTATAATATACAGATGTTACATTGCTGTGTAACAAAAAAAAAGTTCTCCCTCCCTTGAGCTGTCTGTGACTGGGGCTGTTTAGATGGGGAAACAATCACGTTATTAATTTCCATCTAATTCTATGGATATTTATTCTGATAAATAAAAAAAATTTTGGTCAGTCTTTAATGTATAACTTTATGTATTGGGATGAATGAAAAATATTCATTTTAAACTAAAACATTAGGCATTTAAGGAGAAATTAACAAAATAATAAACATTCTACTGGTGTCAAATAAATCAAACTGTAATTAAAATATATATTTTCAAAGTCTGGATAAAATCTAACAACATATGCTTTATAAATAACAAACACTGTCCACATGGCTTTTACACACACACACACACACACACACTGGTGTACCAGTGGGGTTTTGAGATACAGAAATGTGTGTGTGTGTGTGTGTGTGTGTGTGTGTGTGTGTGTGTGTGTGTGTGTGTGTGTGTGTGTGTGTGTGTGTGTGTGAATCTCTTTTTTTACTGTAGGGGAGACTTTGACTGAAGGACACAGCTGTACTTACAATCTTCTCTTCCTTTTAAGGTCAAAAAACATCTTCCAAGAAGGAAAGTACAGGTAAGTAGGATTGACAAGGTAAGTGACAACCCCATTGGTTTTGTAAATAGTTTTGTGAAGGTTACAGATGAAGAAGCAGGGGAATAAAAGTTGCTGTTGATCTGAGCAATATAATGATGTGTGAAGACTCACCTCAAGAGGTCTTTGTTACTCAGAATGTAACACATGATGACATTCCTCTGCTAGCAATTGAGTGTGATAATGCTCATTCTGGTCACAGTGTTCAACACCAGAATGACTCGGTCTCTGGTCAGTTTAACACTGTGCCATTACTCCACACAAACACACACTTAGGGCCTTGGGAGTGAGCACATCCAACGGCATTTGGCAGGGGGATTTCTCAGCCTCATCCCGGGTGCCGGCGCCCACTTCCAAATTTAAACTGCACTTAGACACCGAGGGCTGTGGGTGCAAGTGGGGTGGTGTGGTGGCATCAGCTGGCATAGGACAGACGATGCCCACACTGCCTGCTCACCACAGCCATGGAATACACCTCATCAACACTCACTAACACCATATTAGAGCAGGCGGAGGGAGACTAGGGGTCTTAGCACACCTCTATTGTTGCTTGGCTTCCTGGGGCTGGAGGCCTGGAGGGAGATCTGGCCGTCTGGTTGGGGTCTGGGGTGGTGGATTGCTGTGCTCAGCATTGGGCGGGGGAGCCTGCTCATCAGCACCCCAGCAGAAAGGGTCAAACTCTGGTTACCGGTGATGGTTGTACCCCATGTGCAGCAGTACCGAGACCAGAGTGATTAGGGTGTGTATGGGGAGCATGAGTGGGTGTCCGGCGTGCATTTTTGTAAGTCTTTGGTTGTATGTGCATGTGTGAGCATGAGGGAGGGAGTGTGTGACTGTGTTTGTGTATGACCATGTATGTCAGGTGGGGCCTTTGACTCCGCCCTTCCCCTGGTACTTCTTTTGGTGATATAGATCTTGGTCTCCCCTCTCCCTGCCACACCTGGTGTGGAGTGCGGTGCCTTGGTCTGCTTGGGTCGTGGTTCCTGGGTCAGGGAGTTTAAGATTTTTGGCGTCTGCCTGACCAATCCCGGTGGCTGCCTGGTGGGGTCTATGTCCCTGGGCTCTGCTGGGTCCCCGGGGGGGTGGTTGCCCCTGGGTCCCGGGTCATTGGGTCCCGGGACTCTGCCGGCTGCTGGTTGTGGCCCCCCCGGGGCGATCCCCTGCGCCTCTCGAGGGGAGCAGGGGTTTTTCTGGTCGCAGTCTCCCTGGAGTTCCTGTGCTCTGGGGCAACTCCTGGATCTCTGGGACTTGGAGCTCCCTCCGTCTCCTGCACATCTTTAGGGGGCAGATCTGTGGCCCCTCACACTCTCTGTTGGAAGCTCCTATAGAGAAACCTTACATAAACAAGCGTGTGTACACAAACAGGTGCTCACATGGTGCTCTCATAAGTATGGACTTGGGCACGTTCAACACATGTCTTAAGACTATGGTGGGCACTTAATGCACTGTGATTTATTATCGTGTGATTGTTCAGTTAAACAATGTTGATTATATATTTCTTCATCAAGTTGACACAGTGATAACTTGATCTTGTTGTATTGTTGTTGTGTCCCTTTATTTTCTTTTTTTTTTGTGCTTTTTTCTTCTCTCTTTCCGCAGGTCTAGAAGCAGATTCTTGTTCATTATTGTTTATTTTTGTGGAACCTCCCCCCATCTTTTGTCTCTTCCTTTCTCTTTCACCTCTGTCTCCGTGTCTGGTAAGAATTAAAAAGCATTCAAAAACAACAACAATAAAGTTTTAAGTATCAGGCGTGACATTAAAAGCAGACGCTTTGATGCTGCACCTGAAAGTAAATCTGTAAGGCTTGTTACCAGCATTCATACATCAATTCTGTTTGCTTCACAGCCAGACAGGACACGGGGTGGGGGGTGGGTGGGAACAAATAAAAAATAAAAATAAAAAAAATAATAATAACACTGTGTCATTACAGCCAAATAGCATCCTGAGTGACCATTGCTATCAAATCACAGAGTCTCCCAAAACGCTTAAAAGGAGAGTTCTGTCAGCAAATGAAAAGGTACGTGTAGTTCAGAAAAAGTAATCCCAATCCCAGAAGACAAAGAGATTGAAGGCAAGAATTTCTTCTTTGAAAAGTGTCACCAAAATTCTTCAGAAGACACTTCTAATATAAACTGAATGTGCCTCTCTTCTTTCTTTCTTTCTTTCTTTCTTTCTTTCTTTCTTTCTTTCTTTCTTTCTTTCTTTCTTTCTTTCTTTCTTTCTTTCTTTCTTTCTTTCTTTCTTTCTTTCTTTCATCACAGCATATGATAAGTCAATCACTTTTATAGATTTCTGAAAACTCATTCATGATTCCTGAATGGAGAAAGTGGGTAGCAGCTTAAACTTACAGTGTGACGTAGATCTGCCAGGCTTTTCAAATTCTAGAGTTTCACCATCTATTTTCTGCCATAAGCTATTGGAGAAGATAGATGTAGGAGACAGTCTGCATGAAAAAGACAGATTATAATCAGAAATAATCAATAAAAAAATGAGTTTCAGTGTTCCACACCTTTAAGACAAACATGCTGACAGGGTGAGTTTTGGTCTAAACTGTTTGATGGTAGCTAAAGTTAAGTTGGCTCAGGAGCTAGACGTTTGCCCTGTAGCCAGTGGGTTGTTGGTTCAAATCCAGGTTCTGTCCCTGTCAATCATTGTGTCCTTGGGCATAACACTTCACCCTCTTCAGCTGCTTGTGATGGTCGGAGGGGCTGGTGGAGCCGATTGAATCACTAAACAGGTTTTAGTGAAACTCTCAGAAGGTCCATGAATTATAGGGGTTGTAACTGTTTATCCAAGCTTATGATGGACATTTAAAATCAAAGAATCTGAGCTGTGATGGTCAGTTTCTGGACTTTGTGTGGTTTTTGCTAAGTTTTCTGAGTCAAATCCTATATTAAAGCAGTTCTGTGTCCCTGTGTGAACTGTACACATGAACTTACATTATTTGGTCATAAATTTCAGTAGAGAATCTTGTCAGACAGCTAATCCAAGAGGAAAAGTGGATTAGCTGACAACCTGATGGAGGCATGCTCAGGAAAAAGCAGTGAGAGCGTGGGATTGTTCACCAGAGCATGGCGCCATAACTGCTTCTGCTTCCTGTGCCAGTAGAGCTAGGTCAGACAATGAAAGACCTTCCCTCCCACAACGGATTTCTCCTGATATGGAATACGTGCTGCTCAGCAAACTGCCCCCTTGACCTAAAAACAGAGACTGAACCTTTTTCACAGGAATTTCAAAAGCATCCATCAGAAAAGCAGGTGTGCTGCTCTCATTTCTGTTCATATAAAATATAATAGCTAAACAAATCTACTTTCGCAATGTGTAAAAACTCTCAAAACAATGAAGCCTACAGGATCGCAGCTCACTTGCATAAGAAAAGATGACTATTGAAAATAATGAAAAACTGACATCACAGCCTCACAAATTACAATTAAACCACCTTCACAAAACAACCACAAAAAGAAGCATGACTAACACAACCATCATCATACCAATATAACTTAACAAGACAACATACAAACTACACAAAGGAAGAAAATGCAAAGTGACAAAAAGTGACTATTAAAAAAGAACTCTATAAGACAGTTAGATTAGCCTTCATCAGGACCAGTACTTTAAACTCATCATTTCATTTAAAATTTCTCTTTTTTAATCTCTTTCACTCTATGTAGTTAGACTGAGACTATATTAGCCTGGCAAGCCATCCTACAAATGTAAATAGTCTGGCCACAATCCATAGACAGAGCTTGGTCATGGGGTGGAATACGGTTGTCTTTCAAACTGTGTCCAAATACAGTTGGACAGCACTAAGACCAATCAGAACAAACAATGTGACAAGTTTGTCAGAAATCTGTCAATGGCGGAGTCTGCCATAGACCATCAAATAAAAAGAAGCAAAAGTATGTCCTTATAATACATCCTTTAAATAAAACATATAATTACCTCTATCTGCTCATGTCTTAAAGAAATAGTTAAAAGTTTATGCCAAAGCCGTTTCAAACAAGTGCCATTCCTTAGCCAACGCCATTTTTGTAGTCTTTCTGTATCACAGGTTTGGTGCTAAGCCCCCCCAAAAATCTTTCTATGCTACAAAAATTGAGTGGTAGGCTATAGACCTGACTAGACCAACCTGCAGAGTCAAATATTTTGCAATTGCAATGGTGTGTCCAGATTCCTAGGCTAATTTTAGCTCCTCCTAGTGAGGTGTGCCTAGGAATTTGCCTAGTAATCATTGAGTGGGCCAGTTCAATCACTAGTGGTTGTAATCTGGGGTCTCCTCCTTGTGAGGTGTGCCTAGAAAACTTCCTAAATGCACCAACTAAGAGCAGTCATATTGCTCATTTCCATCAACCATTTTGGCATGTAGGGCTGGGGGTAAACGATTATTTTTAAAACGATTATTCTGACGATTATTTTATCGAATAGTCGACTATTCTAATGACTATTTAGACAATTAATCTAATGATTATTTTTCTACTGCACAGTTAATAAAAACCAAAAAATCTCTAATAAATTCCTCAAAAAAATTGATAAATTGTTACTGTAAGAGAATAAACACTACAGGCCTTCCATTTTGTAAAACACTGCTTTTATTGTGTTGGTTGGTTATGTTCTAGTGACGTGTAGAACTTGGGAGTGCAGGCTGCTGCCTGAGAGGTGGTTGAAGACGGAGTGTCTCCATACTGCTTTGTTTTGGTCACTTATGTGCGTGAGGCGAGTGGTGTGCAAAGCGCCTTGGGGGGTTCTAAAGCTCAAGAAGATGGTATATAATACAGGACATTTACCTTTTACAAGCCATCAGTAGCAACAAGGTGAGGCCCCAGCACGGAGCCTTGTGGAGCACCTATGGAAAGTTTAAGTAATGACACACAAAAGTCGTGTCCATTAAAAATGCGACTCCTGCTCTGTTCGTGATGGTTTTTTTATTTTTTATTTTCCCAAACATCATTTTACATAGTCCCTTAAGCATTCACCATACTGAAGATATGTCAGAACATAAGATTCTGAGCACCAAGTGCAACATTCAAAGTTACTCTGCAAGCAACTTTAGTCACCAGTTTCAAACATCACATAAATATTGTTTGTGCTCTTTGATGAAACGTGTGAAAGCACAGGGGTAAAATAGCTCCAAAGCTTTTACGTGCAGTTTGCATTTGAGCACTATACCATTGTGCACATACATTGCCCCAGTATATGTAGGTGTTTCCTGCTCACAAACACAGTAACCTCAGTTGGGAAGTGAGCTTACACAGGAAGACTGGAGCGCAGCTGTGCACAATAGCCCGTCACATGTTTTCAGTTGATTTGTTGGCTGCCGTCAACCACTAAACCTACCAGAAGGAAGTGCTTATTGTTCTGAGGGAGCATATTCTTCTCACTGGCAGGGGGACAATGGACTCAGATGATTATTTCTTCTTTAGAAGAAACACAGTAATACCAAGAGAGCAAATCGTGCTAAGAGTTGCATTATTCATCTCTGGAAATGTACGTGAGTTGGTTCCAACTCTGGAGGGAGTCGTTGAGTCAAAATTCGAAGAACAATAGCTGTTTAGGCATATGTTGACATTTGTTGACTTACGGTATTTAAAACTGACAACAGTCCAGCAGACAGAAGGAGGAGGAAGATATGTAGAGTACATGAAATGAAAGAGAAACAAGGTGCAAAGAGAGAGAGTTAACATGAAGCTAGCTTTATCTCTGATTAAATTCCACTGAGACAGGAAATGGTGCTGTCACACAGGAAATAAACTGATGGCTCTGATAATGATGGAAAATGGCTCCGGAAATGAAAACAAGTTCATGAACAAACAGCAGATATGCAGAAGAGAGAAGAAGGAAGTCCAGAGAATAAATGTAAAACAACAAACCCCAGAGCAGACCTGCTGCATCACAGAAAACAAATGGATCTCATAACAGGCTGAGCCCAACATTTCAGATGAAGATGACCAAATCCATCTTTTTTTCCTTGGGCTCTGCAGTGATTAGCATTGTTGTCTTGCAGCAAGAAGGTCCTGGGTTTGAATCTCAACCTAGGGTATTTCTGTATAATTTGTAATTTCTCCTTGTTCATGGGTTATCTCTGAGTTGTCCAGCTTCCTCCCAGACTCCCAAACACATGACTGATATGGTTAATCGGTCCTTAAGTGTCCTTAGGTGTGAGTGTGTGCATGCTTGGTTGTTTGTCCTGCGTGTCTCGGTGTTGCTCTGTGATGGACTTGCTACATGTCCAAGGTGTACCCTACCTGTTTTCCCACAAACTGCTGGAGATGGGCTCCAGCCCCCTGCAACCCTGTGTGGACAAGCGGGTATGGATGGATGTTCTTTGACTCATGTTCCTTACTTCTGTGTTTTTTGTGGTCACATGTACAGACTAAATAATGCCTCACAGTTCTATGATTTACCCCAAATTCTAATAACTCACGGTGACAACTATTGGCAGTCTCATTTGGTTTGTAGGGATTTTGTCCCACTTGTCCTTACAGAAGTGTTTGAAGGTCAAAGGTCAGAGAATTTTCCATCCGTGTTTTCTGCTAGAGAGCAGAATTCATGTCAGGCAAGTTGTTAACTGGGCCTAGCTTTCACCAAGTGGAAGTTCATCCATACAGCTGTGGAACTCAGCCTTCCTCCTCAGAAGTCCCTGACACAGTTTAACCAAAAGCCATTTATATGGCATGTTTCTTTCAGCATAAACAATTCATACATGGACATCACTTCCCCCAGGGCAAAATGCACTAGACCATCACATAAAGAGCCCCATTAGCCTCCATGGTCAGGGATATATTCAGAATTCTCCTGCCTTGAACTTTAACATGAGCTCTTTTGTTGTTTAGCTTCTATCAGATAACTAACTGTTCTGAAACCTGTCTGACAAATGATTCACAAAAGGGGTCACATCTTCCGGAGCGTTTCCTGCCTAGAGAAATCACTAAAACACAGAGTTATGGAAGAGAATGTGTTTGAGGAGGATTCGTTGTCACTAATTGTTGTTATTTTCTTCAAATCACCAATAAGTTCAAATCAATTTCAGTTAAAGGATCCGTATCAAAATAACTGAATTGGCAGTGGATTTGGAGAACACGTTCAACCACGTCTCTTGGGGGGCCCTCTGGGGGGTACTCCGGGAGTATGGGGTACCAGGCCCTCTGATGTGGGCTGTTAGGTTCCTGTATGACCGGTGTCAGAGCTTGGTCCGCAGAAAGTTGAGCTCGTTTCCGGTGAGAGTTGGGCTCCGCCAAGGCTGCCCTTTGTCACAGACACACGGACTTTGTCATGGACAGGATTTCTAGGCGCAGCCAAGGTGTTGAGGTCATCAGTTTTGGTGGCCTCTTTGATGGTCTCTGCTTTTTGCAGATGATGTGATCCTGTTGGCTTCATCAGAATGTGACCTTCTGCTCTCATTGGAATGGTTCGCAGCCGAATGTGAAGCAGCTGGAATGAGAATCAGCTCCTCTAAATCCGAGACCATGGTCTTGAGTCGGAAAAGGGTAGAATGCCTGCTCCAGGTCAGGGATAAGGTCCTGCTCCAGGTGGAGGAATTTTTGTTCACAAATGAGGGAAAGCTGAAGCGCAAGATCAATAGGTGGATTGGTGCAGCATCTGCAGTACTGCGGGCGTTGTACCGATCTGTCGTGGTGAAGAGAGAGCTGAGCCAGAAAGCAAAGATCTCGATATACTGGTTGATTCAGTGACCGAAAGAATGACATCACGGATGCAAGCGGCCGGAATGAGTTTTCTCTGCAGGGTGTCTGGGCTCTCCCATAGAGATAGGGTGAGAAGCTTGGTCATCCGGGAGGGGCTCGGAGTAGGTCGGCTGCTCCTCCACATCGAGACGAGCCAGTTGAGGTGGCTCAGGCATCTGGTAAGGATGCCTCCTGGACACCTCCCTGGTGAGGTGTTCCGGACACGTGCAACTGAGAGAAGGCCTAAAGGAAGACCCAGAACACGCTGGAGAGACTGTGTCTCACAGCTGGTCAGGGAACACCTTGGGATTCCCCCGGAGGAGCTGGTCCAAGTGGCTGGGGAGAGGGAAATCTGGGCCTCTCTGCTTAGGCAGCTGCCCCCGTGACCCGACCCCAGACAAGCAGCTGAAAATGGATGGATGGATGGATGGATGGATGGATGGATGTAGCATATCTGTAGCTATACTACCGTATATATAATGTGCCAGAGCAATAAAATATTGCCATTTGCACTATAATTTGTTTTGAATTATAGGTTATTTACTTCAAACATTAATAACAAATAACATTGTTTGTTGCATTATTAAGCATTAATAATTCGTTAAAAAATACATGAACTGCTTAATATTTTTAATATTAACTCAGTAATGCATTATTAAGCAGACCTGACCGATAGATCCTTTGTCTTAAAGAGACAATGAGTAGTTTTTAACCATTAATCTCTGGAAATATCCGTCTAAATGTTGGTGAAATTGAATTAAATGATGCCCAGTTGTTGAAAAATGTTGGCGCCTTTGTGACATATGACCATAAAAATTGGGTATAAAGTACATGGGAGTGGGTCTAAGTCATTGGGAAACGCCATATTGGACACCATGTTTCCTTCTACGGGAGCCTGTGAGGACATAACACATTTACTGATTTGTCACAAGCGGTTACAAAAATTTCACCATTCATAAACAATGTTGTGTTACACATTTATCTCTTCACTTGTTGCCAGTGATGAAAGGTAGTCTGATGTTCTTGTCATTTTGCTGGAGGTTGCACTCCCAGGGATTTTTGACCCTAATGGCCATTCGTTGGTAAGGTCTTACTCCACAAAACTACAACTCTTGAACTTAAGAAAAGTCACTTTAGATTTTGGCTTATCCTTTGATCAAGTTCATGTCAAGTTGAATATAAAAGGCATCTTAACTTTTGAGAAAATGTGATCATTGTTTTTCCAAAGTATTCCAAACGGATTCCATTAATCTGACTTTTTAGAAATATTTCTTCTGCTGACCCAAAGACGTGCCTGTACATGATCATCACTGTGGCTCAGCTACTTGTATTTAAATATAATGTTTACTAGGTCATTTATGACTGAGTGAGTGCTCACCACTGAAACAATTGTTTACAGCCTGAGCAGTGTTTTTTAAAGCCGTCAGAATCTAAGGAATGACGTAAACTCACACAGGAACGCTGAAATGCTGCTCTGAGTCATTTCCAGCCTTTGATGAAGCAGCTGGACTTAGTCACCGAGAGGAAAGAGAACCAGTGACACAGAGCAGTTATCCACTATCGGGGCAGCCTGATGAAGCTCTAGATTTGGGACAACCAGTGGTCTGAGTCACCAGCTTGTTAAAGCTGGGGTGAATATAAGGCACTAATGACTCAATGACTCTGCGCATCAATCCTCCCAAAACACACCCCCATTGGAGCAAACAGCTAATTTAAAACCCATTAAGAAATAATATTGTTTTGAATTTTCTTTTCTTACTGTTTTTGTTTGATTTTTAAGCTGAAACTTCAGCCTGTTCATTTGCCCGGAGTCTTCACCACTGTCATTCGTCTTTCTTTCTCAAACGATCGCAGCTTTATATGAAACAGAACAAGAAGACTAAGAAAACATTTGTTTTTGTATTCTAGTATCTACCAAAAAATTTCCACTGTCGGGCATCTGATTAGGATGCCTCCTGGACGCCTCCCTGGTGAGGTTTTCCGGGCATGTCCAACCAGGAGGAGACTTAAAGGAAGACCCAGGACACGCTGGAGGGACTATGTCTCTCTGCTGGCCAGGTAACACCTTAGGATTACCCTGGAGGAGCTGGTCCAAGTGGCTGGGGAGATGGAAGTCTGGACCTCTGCTTAGGCTGCTGCCTCCAGAACTCAATCCTGGAAAAGCATATGAACATGGATGGATCCATCACAGAAAATCACCTTTCCCCAGTCATCAGCACTCCTGGACCTTTAGCTGAGCATCAAACTGTTGGTGTCTTGAAACAAGGCCATGCTGCAAAAGTCTTCTCCTTGTCATGCTTCAGAGGAACTCATACCTCCCTGCTGACTTTCTTGTGAAAAGTTATGTGATAGTAAAGGTGTTGAACACTTGCAATGGTCTCTAGTGGGAATGATTGAATGCCTTGTAAGTCGTACTCGGGGTGGATCGCTGATGCACCTGAATCAGGAAGTAGAAGTCAGATGGAGGAGAAAGTAGCTTCAGAAGGCAGGTTTTGGACCCTTATTTCCTGATATTTGGATGTCTCGCATCGGATTGGCTAACAGCAATGCAACTCCACCATTGACACAGTTTGCTTTGCAATTTTGATGTTTTATCTGCACAAATAACACAAGCCTGAAGGAGTTCTGCTGTGTGGTGGAGTTTCTAATGCTAACAAATGGCTTCTGTAAGCCGAGACAGTTTCTGCTGTTTCCTGGACGTTAAACCAACAACAGCCTTCCCCGTCGTGAGCCAAGATGGGTGAGTTCATGAATGTCAAGTGTTAGTGTGCCGTAGATCTGTCAGGATTTTCAAATCCTAGAGTTTCACCGTCTATGTTCTATCAGAAGCTAATGCAGCAGGTAGGTGTAGGAGACTATTTTCATGTTCAGCTTGCATGAAAACTCAGAAATATTCATTAGAAAATGTTTTTTTCAGTGTTCCACACCTTTGTAGTGTATGTTTCCTCTGGACAGAGTGAGTCATTTAAAGCCCTTTGGTGACTCCGGACTCATAACACTCATATTAAGAGCTGTGCTGGGAACAATAAAAGGGAATTGAATGATTCTAATGACTGTTAGTCACTAATGAAAGCACCAGCATGAAAGTCTCCTCAAGCTTTCCTCAAATTAGACTTAGAACTTGATATGGAATATCAACGGTTTTTGTCTTGAATCAGAAAAACATATTTTTTATGTTGTGTCTTCATTTCAAATGTTGAATTGAAGTAAACAATGCATTATTTATTTAATAAAATTTCTCTTAGAATAAACATTATGTTATATCATCTTCTTTGGGAGAATAAAGTCCAACAATAAGCAAGGGGATTCCAACATCCTGAGTTAGCATGAGGGTGATGTAATGGGTTTGTTGTGTGTCAACTCAATGCTAGTTTGTCTAATGAGAGCCTTCAATATCTGCATGGTTCATCGGTCAGAGTTAAGGAGCTTTAGAAAAAAAAGGGTTCATCTGAAAACAGTCAGTGGATGATTAACACAACAGAGAGGTGCAGAACCCCGATGAGGCCAACCCTTTTCACTGGAGGGAATCAAAAAAGAAGCCATATCACCACTACATGGACCAGGCTGTCCCAGAACACAGCACACCACTGGAGACCCCATCTCCACCTGGACCCTCTGCAACACCACCAAGGTCCCCAGATACAGCTCCAAGCCACTGGGCTGGAGGGAACGTGTCAGAGGCTACAAGGACCCCTACTCCCAATCTCCCAAAGTGATTCAGTAGTGTATGTATGTGCAAGCTTTGTGTTGTGAGAGTGTGTATGACTTTATGGGATTTTTCACAAGTAAAATTGTTTCTAATAGAAACAAAATCATTAGCATCCTCCCTAATGTGATTTCAGTCTGGTTTTAGAGAGTATCACAGCACTGAAACTGCATTAGTGAGAGTTACAAATTGTATTCTCATGGCCTCAGATAAGAATCTTGTGTCTGTTCTAGTCTTGTTGGATCTCAGTGCTGCCTTTGACACAGTTGATCCCAACATTCTTTTAGAAAAGCTTGAACATGTTGTAGGGATCAAAGGAACAGCGCTAGGTTGGTTTAAATCCTACCTGTCTGACAGATTTCATTTTGTAAATGTACATGACAAATCTTCTTCATACTCCAGGCTTGCTAACCCTAACCCTGACGCACCTCTGTGGTGCACCGGTGCTGATCAACCTTGTGCCAGACGTAACATTGTTCAACCGCACATGCTATTTGTCAGGAAGCTGGAAATCCACTGACACATGGAAGGGGAAACAGTGAGCTGAGAGAGCTTTGTGGTGAGGATTTCTGGTATAACGGTGTTAAAAGCAGAGCTAAAATCCACAAACAATATCCTTGCGTAGGTCCTTGGTTGATCAACATGTTCCAGGATGAAGTGCAGCCCCATGCTAATTGCATCATCCACTGACCTGTTTGCCCTATAGGCAAACTGCAGGGGATCCAGCTGGTGACCTATAGTGTTTTTTAGATGGGACAGCACCAAACGCTCAAAGGACTTCATGACTACTGATGTCAGGTCTATAGTCATTCAATTCAGTAGGGGAGGCACTGGAATGATAGTGGAGCTTTTGAAGCATGATGGAACCTCACACAGCTCCAGCAATCAGTTGAATATCATTGTGAATACAGGTGCTAGTTGGACAGCACAGGTCCTGAGGCAGGAAGGAGTTACTCCATCTGGGCAGTGGCGGCTGGTGAAAAATATTTTTGGTGGGGCTGTGCTTTTTTTTTTTAAACAAACTTGTGCTTTCTGAGCTTTGTGCACAACTTCACTTTTCCTGAATTAAGCACAGCTTTTTTATTTCCTGTCTTACATTATTGGACAAAGGGATTAATCCACGTGTGTCTGACTATTGGCACACTGCCTTGCAGACCAAGGTTGAAAAATACTGCATTAAATTGCACATAAAATAACATGACCATAAATGGTCCAAATCCACATTACTGTTTGTGAAACTAACATACTGGAGAATTTCATCACAATAATATTAAATAAACAAGTATGTACCTGATCTTTTGCATGCTGTTGGTGAAGCTCGGGATGACCCCTGTGATGG
Organism: Nothobranchius furzeri; assembly: GCF_043380555.1. Taxonomy (NCBI): domain Eukaryota; kingdom Metazoa; phylum Chordata; class Actinopteri; order Cyprinodontiformes; family Nothobranchiidae; genus Nothobranchius; species Nothobranchius furzeri. The sequence continues at coordinate 38,145,456 of NC_091746.1, forward strand.
AGACAGAGTCAATGTTCCTCTTCTGCAGCTGGTTGAACAGCATGTCCACATGTGGCATGATCTTGTGACACAATGCCAGCAGAAAGCCGAAATCTTCTTCCTCCAGCATTCTCACAAAGCCTCCTGCCTCTCTCTCAGTGATTGGATCAAAGTCATCCGAGTCTCTGATCATCTGGAAAAAATCTGAGGAGGTCACCCTTGTGCTCATACACTGTGTTGACATCTCTCTCTTGGACAAAATGTGCCGGTTCTGATCCACTTCTTCATTGTGTTTCTTCGCTGTAAGCCTGTGCCCCTCGTCACTAGCTGCATGGCAATGTTAGCTCTGCCTAGCATAGCTAGCTTCACCGTGTTGTCCATGTGTGCCCGGGATAACTCATGTTTCGTCACCTTCTCAGAAAAATGTTTCATGTCCGTAACTCCTGACTCATCCATGCCTTATCTGTCCCAGCCGTTTTGAATAACAAACACGGAAAGCAAAATAACGCATTAGCGTGATTGCATCCAGCTAGCCAAGCCTTCCTGGTGTACCAATTTTGGGAGAAGCCTCGTGTGTACAGTTTACCTCTCTCCTTCTCCTGCTGGCTTATCTTTACGTCGGGCTGATCTGGTCCAAGCTCTTTGACATTAAGTTTTTCCACCATAGTTCTCCTCTCGAACGGATGCTGGAGAAGAGACCGAACTGAATTCAGTGGCTGCTGAGATCCGGTATCCATGCTGGTTGTAGGCTATTACATCTGCGTCACGACCAAAAACGTGCTGGAGTAGTCGAGAGTCTGCCGAGTTCTACCGAACACCAACGAAAGCCTGTGGCAGTAGCTCTATCGCCCATCATGCTTCTGAATCGACGTCGACGCTGATTGGATACATTCCCATTCCTACCCTTTGATTTTCTTGTCAGCAATTGGCTGGCTGCTTCAGTGCTGTTTGGGCGATTGAAACACAGCCTACAGCCTTTCTGTCGCCTCCACCGCTCGGCAGAGAGCTTCTCACCAATATAGATATTTATATATATGATTTGTTTTTGTTACAAAACACACAATTAACTTAGAATATGTGATTATTGTTAATTTTATTTATTTATTTTTTTAAATAAAAATTAAAAACACTGGGGAAAACTGGGAGGGCGGTGCCCTATTGCCCTCTACTGGCCATCCGCCACTGCATCTGGGCCTGGTGCCTTCCATATATTCTGTCTCCTAAAGATGTTGCAGACATCCTCTTCATTCACAAGGAATGTAGCTTGTGATTTAGATGGAAGAGGAGTAAAGCTTGGTTTATGCTTGACGCATTCGCTTTCCGCGCGGTGATGCGGCTCGCGGATGGAGCGCGCTTCACAACTCGCAGCTTTTATGGTTCATACGGCTCGTCTCTGCGGTGAGCCAATATTCTCCCAAACTGTAGGGGGCAGCATGGAGCTCTACGGCATGCATCCAACACTACACCATTGTAGAAGTTTACAACTTGGCATTTCAGCATTTTTAACAGCATTCTCGTCTTTTCCGACAGTGCGAGCTATTTCTCTCCAAGAATTATTAACAACTTGTTGATCACGATGATCTCTGAGAGCTGAATCATACAAATGTCTGTATTTACGAACCTCTGCCATACTAGTTCTTGCCGGTCCGCCATGTTTTTCCGCGTCCGTCCGTCCACGTGGTTAGAAAATTTCCGAGGTGCGCGTTGCGGAAATTCTGGGCCGTGCGGAGGCGCGGTGGAGGGGCGTGGTTGTTAAAATGACGCAAAATGACGCAACTTTTCTGCGCGGAGCCGTGCGGACCTCGCGGACGCGTCAAGCATAAACCAACCTTAAGAGTTTCCAGGTGAGCGGTGGCAGCTGCAGCTATGCTGGAGTGGAGGAGGGGTGTGACTTTCCTTTCCTCAAAGCGACAGTAAAAGCCATTTATCTCCTCAGCAAGGCCATGATTAGCATCAGAAATGAAAGATGATCTCCTGTAATTGGTAATGTGCTGAATGTTTCTCCACAATAATGTGGGGTTGTTGGCTGAAAACTGGTCTTTCAGCTTTGCTGCATACTTAATCTTAGCACCTCTGATCTTCCTAGTCAAAGTCCTGAGTGATTTGTACAGAGGCCTGTCTCCTGCCCTATAAGCCTGCTCCTTTGCCTGTGTCAACCATCGACATAAATATATGGTCAATGGGTTTCCATAGACTCCAATAACAAGTTTTTCTGCCAAAATGGGAGGTGGCCACCACCGCCATTTTGACCACTGTCACAGGTTCCGTCAAGCCCAGACAATTCCATGAAAGGGAAGAGAGCTGAGGGTGGGGCTGTAAGGCTGGGATCGACTGACGACACCCGGTCGAACTAGCTACAAGCTAACCCAAAGCTAATGCGGAGGTGGGAGCTAAGCTAACAGAGGTAGCAACCTAGCTACAACCAGAGTTAACTGTGCACAACACCAGAGCTTCTGAGTCAGAGATACACCGGGCTGACCGCTGGGTAAAACCGGGTGGAACACAGAGGTCTCGGAGACCTCTGTGGAGGTCTCGGAGACCTCCACAAGCCGGCAGCCGCACAGCAGACAAGCGCCGCTGCGATCTGAGATGCGCAGAGCTGCCGCTGGGGAGAAAGGGGTGGAAAGGTTTCCATCCCAGAGCTCCACAAGCCGTCAGCCCACGCAGCAAACAGAAGCCGCCATCAGAAAGAGATGCGCCGAGCTGTGGGGAGAAGTGGCGTATTTTGGCGGTTCTGGCTTGCCATAAGAACCAGCCGTCAGCCCGCGCAGCTGACAGAAGCCGCGATCAGACAGATGCGCCGAGCTGCTGGGAGAACCAGCCGTCAGCCCGCGCGGCTAACAGAAGCCGCGATCAGACAGATGCGCCGAGCTGCTGGGAGAACCAGCCATCAGCCCGCTTTTCAGCAAACAGAAGCCGCGATCAGACAGAGATGGACTGGGCTGCAGGGAGGGGATAAGGGTGGAAAACATCGGTCTCCCGAGAGCTCCACAAGCCGATAGTCGGAACCCAGCTCCGCCAACATGTTATATTTCAACCCATTTTCTAAAGTGCAGCATTATGTTAAATGCACTGGGTTTTACCCTATTACATTTAAATTTCATGGTTAAACAGTACATGTTAAAATCTAAGCTCAGCTCGGCAGTGACCTAAAATACATAAATATAATTTTACTTACCAAAAAAATGAAGTGGAGACTCCTTGGACGCTCTATATGTGCAATTAATGCCACAGCAAGTCATTTTGTCCAACAATTGCACAAATAATATCTAAACAAGAATACACAAACACAGAGACTCAAAATCGCGGAGCAGTTTCCAAGCCAGGCCGAGGCTCTACTGAGGCCTTTCCACGGAGCTAGCTCTGTGGTCACGTGGGTCTGATGCTCATTAATTATACAGAATTTTAGGCTTTTAATACACTTAAACAGAAGAGTGAGAAAACAATTCACCCCCCTCAGAGTTGTCATGAGTGTAAACTAGATCATTTAAACCAAAAACATGTTTTGGTACCAGGCTGTAAACATGTTTATTTCTGCTGTGAAATTGGTATTTTTAACATGGGAGTCAATGAGGATTTGCTCGTTTCTGACACCAGCCCCCAGCGGATGAGGGTGGAACTGCAATTTATTTCACTTCCGGGTTTGACTCAGTTTCAGAGCTGCATTGTGGGGGCCTGGTCTCAACTGGCTCAGTGTTGCTGTAAACCATGGCTTGTTATTAAAAATGCGAAAAGTCTTTGTTGGCACACACACTTCCTCACATAAGGTGATGTAGGATGACACAGTGTCCGTTAGCTCATTCAGATCGTCTGTGGCATCCGCAAATACTCTCCAGTCTGTACAATCAAAACAGTCCTGTAACTCCTCTTTTGCTTCATTTGTCCATTTCCTCACTGTCCTGATGGCTGGCTTTACAGATTTTAGTTTTTGTTTATAAGTGGGGATAAGATGAATCAAATTATGGTCAGAGAGGCCGAGAGCTGCACGAGGGACAGAGTGGTATGCCCCTTTAAGAACTGTATAGCAATGATCCAATATGTTTTAGCCTCTAGTAGGACATCTGATGTGCTGTCTGTATTTCAGTAGTTCGATATTAAGTTTAGCCTTATTGAAATCGCCCAAAATAATGAGCACTGAGTCTGGGTACTTGTTCTCTGTGGAGGTAACTTGATCGGCGAGAGTCTGCAATGCAACACTCACATCTGCTTGAGGATGTATGTATACTCCAACCAAAATGAATGAAGATATTTCCCGCGGGGAGTAAGACGGCTTACAGTTCAAAAATATTGTCTCCAAGTTTGAGCTACAATGTTTACTGAGAACTGTAGCGTGCTTGGACCAATTATTTTTACTATACATATATATGCTTCCAATTGATGAAATCATTAGACAGCATGGGATAAACTTCCACTGTTATGCTGACGATACTCAGTTATAGTTATCCATTAACCCTGATGAACCTAAGTGGTTAGATAGATTACAGGGTTGTCTTGAAGACATGAAAAATTGGATGACTCAAAACTTTCTGCTTTTAAATCAAGACAAGACTCAAGTTCTCATCTTTGGACCAGAACTTCAGACAAGGAAATTGCTTATTCAATCGGCATTAAATTAGTTTCCGATAAATAAGTAAGGAACCTTGGTGTTATCTTTGACCAGGACATGTCATTCAAATCCCACGTTAAACAGGTTTGTAAGATTTTCATTTTCCACCTTCAGAATATTGCTAAGATTAGAAGCATCCTTTCCAGGAGTGATGCTGAAAAACTAGTTGTCATGGTCTGAGTCTGCATCTCCCCTCAGGTTTTTCCTTTATGTTCTCCATCCCTCTCTAGATTCTCCTTTTGTATCGCCTAGCGCCCTCATGTGTCCTTGTCTGCGTCTTCCTCTTGTGTCTCCTGGTGTTCCGCATTTGCCCCAGATCTTCAGCTCTCTAGGTTTCCCTCCTCAGGCATCCCCCTCCCAGGTCCTGTGCTCCCTTGGCCCCCTTTTAGTCACGCCCCTGTAGTTTCTTTCTGTAGTGTTTTCCTCTAGCTTCTGCTTCTCCCTTAGAATATTAGTTATGTTTGCTGCCCTTCAGGTCTTTAGGTTTTATTCTTAGGTCATGTTTGTTTCCTCCCTGATTAGTAATTGAGTTCACCTGGTCTCTCTCTCTCCCCACACACCTGCAGTTCATCTCCCCCTCATTCTCCCCAGTGTATATAGCCCGGTCTGTGTCTCTGAGTGTTTGTCGGTCCATTGTTTCTGTCAGATTTGTCTCGCTTGAATCTCTAGTGTTTCCAGAGCTTCTTGTGTCTCTAGTGTTTTTGAATCTCCCGTTCAGTATTTGGATTTTTGGTTTTTGGCTCCCTGCATTTGGATTATCCCCAAATAAAGGATTTTTATTTCATCTTCCACCCCTGCCTCATGTCATCCTGGGTTCTGCATTTTGGGTCCTAACCTCCTCTTTGCTCGTATCGTGACACTAGTTCATGCATTTATTACATCAAGACTGGATTACTGCAATTCATTACTCTCAGGAAGTCTGCAGAATGTAGTTAAAAGTCTTCAGTTTGTCCAAAATGCTGCAGCTAGAGTTCTGATGAGAATTAAAAAGAGAGATCATATCTCTCCTGTCAGCTTGGCTGCCTGTTAAATTCAGAATAGATTTTAAGGTCCTCCTTCTCGCATATAAAGCTCTTAATATCAAGTTTCATCATACATCAGTGATCTGATTGTTCCATATGTTCCTAACAGAGCACTTCGTTCTCAGACTGCAGGTCTACTGGTGGTTCCCAGAATATCTAAAAATAGGATGGGACTCCCATCATGGGAGGTAGATCTTTTAGCTATCAGGCTCCTCTCTTGTGAAACCAACTCCCAGCTTTAAGGCTGATTCATGCTTCTCCGTCAGCTCCGCAAGTGACAGACACGCACGGATTGATGGAAGCCTTTTCTCTCATACTTCTCCGTCTCCTGGAGAGTGTTGCAAAGCAATTCCCTGGCAGGACAGCAGAGGGCGTAGAGCTGTTCTGTGGTATCCTGTCATGTATCAGGTCCAAGATAGTGTGTTTATATTGTTTTTTGTATATGAGACTTTTTAACACGGACAAATTTTTCTCTCGTTCTCCTCCACCTCTTCATGTGCTCGCCACCTCTAAACCCACGTTTCCTGTCATTTTGGTCCACAAATAAAACGCTGTGTATCTTTTCACTCATCCAGTCACGCGGGAACTGAACGTTCATATTTTAGAATTATTTTTGCGAGGTATTCTTCAAGCTTCTCCGTGTCTGCCGCTAGTTATCCTCCACTCTCTTAAAGTTTTTGTGGGTGCAATGGTGGCGGTGTAGATGACAGCGGTGCCCTGACCAATCACAAGCTTGCATTCTCCATCTCGTTCGACGGATGTTTAAAAAAGTGGGCTCGACTCCATATGTACTTGCGTGCCTGCCGGTGCCCTACGCAAGGACGGATAATGGCGTTGGGTGTCTCCGCACTGACGCAGATGGAGAAGCATGAATCAGGCTTTAGTCCTTGAGGCAGACACCTTGTCTACTTTTAAGACTAGGCTTAAAACAATTTTATTTGATAGGGCCTATGGTTAAAATTTGATGTTAGCCCAGATCTGGACAAGTGGGGGAGTAGAGGGAGGTGGAGTGTACAGTCGGTAAAGATGGCTCTCCCTTGCCCTGCCTCCAACATGCCTCCATCGAAAAGGCTAGGTTATCCAGAGTTATCTCTGTAGTTATGCTGCTATAGGCTTAGACTGCTGGAGGACATACTGACCACTTTCCACACTCTACTTCTTTCTTCTACAATTTGCTCTTCAACTGTATTATTTCTACTTTTACAATTTGCTCTTTAACTGTATTAATTCCTGCTATTTCAGCTGTTAACTTTATTTTTTCTCTAAGTGTTTTTCTCCCCAGAAGAAGCTACAATGATGTTCTGCTGAGCTGTGGTGGCCTCGTGGAGGGGGCCATCGGCTTGAACACTGCTGCTAACCATTTAAACATTCTCCCTCTCCTGATAATAACTTTTTACTTTCTTTGACATTGAATACTACTTTACCCGTTTAATTATACATTCACTAGGGTAAATGCAATAACGTTTATACATCCATCCATTGTCTGAACCCGCTTTGTCCACGCAGGGTCGCGAGGGGGTTGTTGCCCATCTCCAGCGGTCAATGGGCAATCAGGTTGGGTACACCCTGGACAGAGAGCCAGACCATTGTAGCAATAAAGTTTATCTCTCACCAAATAGAATATGTACTAAGAAATCACAATGTAACCATAGAAACATTAATTGTTATAAATGTTATGGCAGTGACGCAGGTGCAGCCTCCACCATGGCGCACCAGGATGGAGACCATTGGGTGCTGAATGGGACCAAAGCCTGGATCACCAACAGCTGGGACGCTTCAGCTGTCATTGTGTTCGCCACCACAGATAAGAAGCTCAAACACAAGGCACGTGGTGACGCACCGCGGGCCTCTGGCTGCAGGGGCGAGGCATGGATCTGATGGAGTGAGTGTTTATCTAACGGACTGTTGTTCCTTGTCCCTTCAGGGTATCAGTGCCTTCCTGGTTCTCTGGGGACAAAAGAGGACAAGTTAGGCATCAGAGCCTCGTCCACCGCTAATATCATCCTGGAGGACTGCAGGATTCCCCTGGACAACATGCTGGGCTCGCGGGGCGCCGGGTTCAAGATTGCCATGGTACTCTAGAACTTCTAAATGTCATATGTGGCGACGTTCCTTCTCACTAGTGGATTGATTAGTTTCCTGAGTTACAATCGTTTTCTGCAAAGTGAGATTGTGTGTGTGTGTGTGTGTGTGTGTGTGTGTGTGTGTGTGCGTGTGTGTGTGTGTGTGTGTGTGTGTGTGTGTGTGTGTGTGTGTGTGTGTGTGTGTGTGTGTGTGTGTGTGTGTGTGTGTGTGTGCGCCAAACAGCCACAGCAGGTGACATTTCATTGTAGATAATAAAAAGAGTTTATGTGAAGGGGGAGCAGAAGAACATTCCTGATGGCTTAAGAACAATGAAGTTGTGGGGAAATGATAAGAGACAGGACATCCTAACACTGCTGCATCTCAGCCCTCTGACACGCTGCTATACGTCACCAAGCAGCTGTCAGTCGCTCAGGACAACACAACACAGTAGCAATGCAACCGAGGAGGCAGCAAGCACAGGACATCTGGTTCTGTTCAAGCACTTAAGAAGACGACACACACAAGTCTGCTAACACGTCACACGCTGAAGGAAAGAAGACAAAAATTCTGATGTTTTCATATGTAAACTGTGTCTCCATCAATCACACTCAGTTTCACATTCCATTATAAAATCTCTAAAATCCAACATATTTTGATTGTTATTGCAGAAAACAGCATAGAAGACACCAGAAGTCCAGCGTTCTGTGTGACCTGTTCAGACATTAAACAGTGTTTAACTGCAGAATCTTCCTGAGCTCCAAAGAGGACAGGGGTTCTCATTTTTATGGGATACATGTCTACTATAATGTTCTGCCACCCAAATTAAATTTTTTATGGCAAGTTTATACTTCCTGTTAACCAAATTGAAGAAATAACACTAAATTGAAAGTTTCACCGAGCTAACTGGTATAAAGGACATTTTTTATAATAATTGTATAAATGAGAATTATTTATAACCAAGGCTAGTTGTTGGAGAACACTATTGCACCAAACTAATAGAAAGTCTGAAGGTTGTTCTGAATTCTTGACACTAGATGAACATTTTGGATCGCTAGTCACTCTTGCTATAAAGCTGTTATAGAGAATCTAAAGAACAAGCTAGGTTTTCAATGCAAACACGGTCCTGGAACATTAACCTCTCCCCTCTGGAATATTCCCTGAAACACGTCTGCCAGAACAGAAACTCACCATGTTGGACAAAAGCAGACAGTGCTAAAACACCAGCTGCTGTTTTCTAGGTCCAAACATCTTTTGTGGTCCATGACTTCAAATGTTTTTCTTTTTGGGACTCTGGTAGTTTGTCCTAAAGTAGAAGAGGTAGCAGCCAGCTGTTTCTCCTTCTACGATATTATTGAGCAGAGAACCTCTCACACTAGCTGTGTTCTGTTGCTGAATACGTGAATGTGTTATGAGTGGAGGAACCAGGGAAGTGTGACAGTTCAGTCTGAATGTGCTACTTTCACCTGTTGAATTCATTTATTTTCACAGAGATAAACACAATGAAGTTTATATCTTACTAAATAGAATATCTACTAAGAAATCATATTGTAGCCATAGAAACACTACTCGGTATATTTGGTGTGTGTGTGTGTGTGTGTGTGTGTGTGTGTGTGTGTGTGTGTGTGTGTGTGTGTGTGTGTGTGTGTGTGTGTGTGTGTGTGTGTGTGTATGTGTGTGTGTGTGTGTGTGTGTGTGTGTGTGCGTGAGTGTGTGTGTGTGTGTGTGTGTGTGTGTGTGTGTGCGTGCATTTGTGTGTCTCTGCTCTGTCTTCTCAATCCCCAGTTTTCTTTTCCACTGTCGCTGCATGCTTGCTTAGTATGAGGATTGCTGTAAAGACTCTGACACCAGTCTGTAGCCACATTTACATGGGCACACACAATTCATTGGATTGGACGCCCAATCAGATAAAAAATTTTGTATGTAAACATGTCAATCAGAATGTTCTGATCCGATTCGGCCCGATCGGAATGAAATTTCAATCCAATTGAGAGAGGTGGATTTGTCCGATCATCATTCCGATTGATGTGCATGTACACAGCCATTCTGATTGTTGGAGTAAAATAATGCCCACTGCGCATGTGTGCAACAGCTAGCGAGCCTCCCAGTAGTGATTTAAACTACCTGAGTTAAAAAATGACGGCCTAAATAACGAGCGCCGGCGTTTAAATATGATGCCAAGCCATCCCCGTTTCTGTAATATCTAATCCAGAACTTGCATTTTGTGGAAGTAAAATAAAAATCTGATTATTGCACAAATCATTCGACAAACGTGTTCAAGTCTGTACTGGAAACACGCAGATTAATTTCGGGTTTGCAGCACGGATCCTCGTTTCTGTGAACGCAGCATCTGTTTCTGCAGCAGGTGAATGGAGATGTGCTTGTAAAGAAGACAGGGTAACACCAGTTACACAGACCTGGTTTAAGTTTAAAGAGGCTGAAGTTGAGTAGAAAAACATCCTCAGTTAAATGTTATGAGATGATGTTCGTTTATTAACACATGATGAACACAGGCTTCCAGACTTTCCGAACATCTCCTGTTATTTAGTTTGAACAAATGTTTCTCAACTGTTTCAGCTGATTGTCACATTTTATTAATAAAAAGCCACAAGAGAGCTCAGTAATAAAACATGAGTCTGAAATTTGGCGCATGTAAACGTGGCTAGTGATTCGCAATCTGCTGGGTTCCTTTTATACAAAACTTTTAACTGATTGGCTTAATGAACTGAACTGTATTAGAATGTTTACTGTGTGAAGTGCCTTGAAATGAGTCTGGTCATGATTTGGTGCTGTATAAATAAACTGAATTGAACTGAATTTAAAGGGGCGTTATGCAAGTTTGACAGCCAAAACATGTATAGAAATAATAAATTTCTTCTTCATACATTCTCCTGCAATGCCCTGGTCCTGTAGAATGAGCCCTGGAATTGTGATTGCCTGTTTTTCTGTAAAATCACAAAAAGAGAGAGCTGCTCGGGTCGAGCAGGCTGCTTCATGCGCGTTCACGCTCAGGCATCGCCGTAGCATTTGCTATCAGTAGCTTTAGCAGCAGAGAGTGAGGTAGTTCCAACTCAGCGACTTTGTCGCTGTTCCTAACGCCTAGTGATGAACCTAGCTACATTTCTGAGGACCCTTGGCTACTTTCTTCTAGATATTTCCTGCAAATTAGCAACAAAGTAGCCATTTTCGCTCCGAACCATTCTTTGAACGTTGTTTCAGCTGTCATCAAGGATTTAAATGTTAGATACAAAATATGTCACTGGTGCTTTAGCTCACCTAGTAAGACGTCGGACTCTCGTGCAGTAGGTCCGTGTTTGATTCTGGATGCGAACATAGCTTATTTAGAGTTTATGTTTTACATCAATGGTATATTTTTTTATGGTAAGATGCCCAAATTTTTATTTGAGACTCGCCGGACGGCATTCAATTCACAGATAAAAAAGATGTGGGTTCAACTTTCATTTTGGAACAGTTTTTCAAGCAAGGGAAGAGAATGATCTGAGCATGCAGGAAGACCGACCCATCATAAACCTTTGTCGGCTGTGCTGAAGAGAAAGGTACAGAACCAAATTATTTAATTAATTAGCTGCACGTTCTCCTGTCCTCCGGGCCACACACACACACACGCACGCACGCACACACACACGGGACTGTCTCAGCTGTTATTTTTGTTAAGGAGTGTGCACGTACAGCATGCCCGCCTCGTAAACGAGCCTACTATGGAAGCTACCGTTACGCTTTTGGCCTGAGGGGGCATAAAAATTCAAAACTCCATAAAGTCCCTTTAAATCAGTCAGACCAACAGCGTTCAATAGCTGCTTTGTTGTTGGAGGTTTTTAGACAAACGTGAGAGAACCACATTATTATTAGTCTTTTTTTTATCTCCACAATATATTTATAGCTACACTTTGTTAGAAAGTTGTTTAGAGGCATTAAAAATGTTTTAAGCTAAAATGTTTTCCAAATTTATTATAACAGCTTTAATATAATTGTTTTTGAGGACATGCTTGTAATTCTGTCTGAGATGACACCAATTTTAGCCTCAATCTGCAGTGGTTCCCAAACTGGGGTCCCTGACCCCTCTAGGGGATTCCCACAACTTATTATGTGCTGAGGTTGTGAGGTTACAAACATTTTGTTTGTAAAATTTACATTTGTAAAATCCCAATAACACACCCAATAGAATAATCAAGACTCTGTTTACGAGTTATAACTCTGTATGGCTGTATGAAGTTAGAAATTAATCGCTTTTTATGTTTGAATGGGGGTAAGAGTTGGGGTTGGGGGGACCCTAGCTCGTCTTGGATACAAGCAAGGGGGTCCTTGTGGAAAAAAGGGTTGGGAATTGCATTAGAGTTCTCAACAGTATCAAAGTTTCAAATTAGTTCAGTTTCCTCTGATCCTTCATCATGTCCATTTAGTTGTGATGCTTCAGAAAAGAGCTGCTGGCTGACATCACCAGTTCGCCACAGAGGATGTTTTTTATGTGTAGCTGTAAACATCTGGCCACACTAGGAGAAGAGGAAGCATCTGGCTTTTTGAGGACAAGCATAGAGCCGTACTCAAATGCCCAAATAGAGTGTTTTCTGTCTGCTGTGGAAAGAAAACACCACTAACCACCGCGCAGCTCACACAACCTTCAACCATCCTGATTAGTCACCCCTCTCTCAGGACCGGTCCATCCGCAGCTCCAGTGAGTTATTGATTCCAATTAATCCTGCTAAAGAACATTCAGTTGGGTTCTACATATACTTACTGTAGCCTCCAGAAATGGTCAGTTTTCCACCTACAGTCTGACCTCTTCAGTATCTGGCCATTTGGAGACATAAGTCTTAACTGGTGCTTTTAATCTGCAAGAAAGATATTGTTGCTTGACTAAGGTCCCTCTTAAGCTTCCCGCTTCTCTCAGGCTGCTTTGCTTCACAGAACAAGAAGGAGGAACTTTTATAATGAACCGTTATGAATAATGGAGTGTTAAAATAATCATGTAATGAATGAATAATAACGGCTGAAGAATAATAACAATGTTGTGATTAATCTGTGCTTAAAGAGCAAGTCACCCCTTACAAGAAGCGTACTTCACTCCCACTTCATGTTTGAAAAATGCAACAAATGCTGTTGCCTAGCAGACGGAGAGGGTGGAGCCACTACAAATACACACACTCACGACATTGTGACATCATAATCTACCAGTTTACATCATAGCATACCTCTTAGCCAATGGCGATGTCAGATTTAAATTCAAATGCAGTGAAGAGTTTTTACCTGACAACGGTACAACACTGACAGTTTCCGGCAGAAATTTTAAATTTTAACTAAAATGCACTAAAGTGCAAAACTATTGGCTACACGTGTCTGCAGCACGATTAGACACGCATTTATATAGTTTATCAGAAAAAAATAGTTTATTTGGGGGTGACTTGCTCTTTAAATTACTGAAGTTGAAATTAATATTATGGTGTGATCAGTAAGTTTAACAAGTTCAATTCAAGTTTATATATATAGCGCCAAATCATGACAAGCATCGTCTCAAGGCACTTCACATAATAAACATTCCAATACAGGTCAATTCAAGTGCATCACTATCTACTGACAAGCTCACACACACTCACCATATCTCCATGATGCAAGTTAAAGTTAAACGTCACTGCACATAGAGATTTCCTGATCCATAAATCAGAGCTCTTCTATCTGATGTTCTATGGTTTGTTTGGTAAAACCCCTTTACACGTCAAATTCTGGATGGCCATGTAGTCAAAATATGTAGTTCTGTTGTTCAAACAGAACTCACTTCCTGAGTGAGTCAGTTTTTGAGAAAGCTTCGGACCAGCCATCTAAAGCAAAAGCTCTTCAACCCAGCACATCTTTTGACAAGCTGTCAAAACCCGTTGCATGCTACAGCTGACCGCAAACGGTTCCTTCACAATAAAGTTGAACCAGCTTCAACTCCTTAAGAGTTACTCCATAACGCAAAACAAGTTCACCTGTTTGTCGTGACCTGGAGACGACTCTAGACTGACCTGGTCATACTGCGGTTTCTCTACGGACTTCGGTTCCGTGGGGTCCACAGACTCCCCCACATCTCGGATCCAAAAAAGAGTCTCCGATAAGGGTACGTAGACTCGACAGATTGCATCTGATGTGGTTTTATAAACCATCTCTATAGTTCATAGCAGACCAAATTCACTCCCACTTAGAACTTAGTTTCTGCAGATACGAAGTTTCTGATAACGTCACATTCACACATCATCACACCTCACATTCCATCCACTTAGATTCAGTCATCACCTAAAGTGTTTTCTAGTTGTCATGTTTTTAATTGTTTAGAAAATAAATTTTTTACTTTTTATAAACCTGACTCTGTCTGAATTGATACGAAGTGTCTTACAGTCCCTGAATAAACAAAGATTTCTAAATCTTTTGGTTAGATCTTCAAAGGTCAATCAGGTTGATATTTCTATATTTATATAGAAATCATCAAATCTTTTTGATTGTAATTAAACCTCAAAAGACATCTACAGTCATTTGTTACATTCCCATGCCTACCTTTTCCAGTGACGATCCTCCTCGAATCCTCACTTCCTCTTGGTCTCCCGATTCTTCTGGTCCAGAAGAAAATAAACTGTTAAGAAAAACTTGTTTCTGAGTCAGAGTGTGCGGTGTCTGCATTTGAGATCATGACAGTTGAGGCCTATGTTGAACCAACACCTGCTACCTTGTCCTTATTCAGGAAAGATATCTGACATTTTACAGTAACCAACAAGAATCCAGACCTCCCCAGGAAGTAATGCATCACATGTAAAAGGTGGTGTTTAGCTGAGATTTGCCCCGACAGGCTGAGACCAGAAGCCAGTCAGTTAGGTCAGTTCCAGCTCCACGAGGGGGGTGCCAAGATGATTAATCTGTATGGATCTAAATATCTAAATAATAAATCTTTAATCAACACAACAACAACTTAAATCCGACATCTGAGTAGTTTAATTTTGAGAAACAAGAAATTATATTTTGCCCCTAAATATATGAAGCACCTCATGTTTGTGCCAATAAAAATTAAAAATAAACATTTATAATGAAATCTAAATTTTAAATGTTTATCTAAATGTTAAAAATCAATACAACACTTCTACTCCTAACACACTTACTAACAATTCACTGCTTATTTTACTGCCAGACAAATGTTAAATGCAATTGCAATAAAATAAAAAAATAAAAACACTTTAACAAAAAGAGATTTTTTTCTAAACTAAAAATTAAATGGAAAAAGTTGTCCTTTCACCAAACTGAAAGTGAAACTGAGAGTTAGTTTATCAGCAAAAAAAATAAATAAAGATGATTTGGGCTGACTTGCTCTTTATAGACAACTTAGTCTCCAATTATCCTGACATGTGTTTTTAGATTACGGGAGGATGTAGAGAGAAACCCACACATGCACGGATACCTCCCCACAGAAAGGCTGCTGCTGGGATTTGAACCTGCAACTATGAGGCGACCAACAGCTGCACCAGCCAATCCACTGTGTTAATTCTAACACTCAACATGAGATGCAACTACAGCTAAACTTTTTTTTTACATTTATCAAATACATTAAGTGCAGGTAAAGCAGAATAAACACACTAAATAATTAAAGTACAGTTAAAAGTACATTTCAATGTGTCATTGTTTGCAAATGCTATAATAAACCATGCAAGCACTTAGCTTTGATTTTACTAGCAACCTTTAAAGACATTTTAACATTTTAATTTAACCTTATGAAAAAGCTCCAACTGCAATGTTTAAAGTACACAGAGAACTGCATTACGGGTAAGGCGAGGATGTTCATCTCTTAACAACATTCCTAATCTGGATGAGTGAATCAAACCCCTGCAGTTTGTCTCTCTCATCCCATCGCTCTGATTCCAGTGTCATGATTCAAACTGTGTGTCTGTTTAAGGCAAAAAGACCCTGTTGGTGACTAAAAACATGGAGATTGTGGGTCTTTGTGGTGGCTCAGTAATTATAGGTGTGGTCCAGCTTCTATCAGCATGCTTCAGTCTCTGTACAATAAACACTGAGAACAGACGCACGCTCACTGCTGATCTCCACCGCCACCAGCTTTTAGGATGACGCTTATTAACAGACAAGTAGGGTGGCCTAATGAAACTAAGATTTTTGTTAGCTTTTCAAGTCTGGGGATGATTGTTAAGATGGTTGTTCAAGAAATGACATCTTCATTCATTTTTGTTTAAAGCACATATATTCAATTCAAGTTCAATTCCAGTTATTTATATAGCGCCAAATCACGATGAGAGTCGTCTCAAGGTACTTTACATAGTAAACACTCCAATACAGGTCAGTTCATTAAGCCAATCAGTAAAAAGTTTCCTATATAAGGAACCCAGCAAATTGCTGACTAGTGTCAGAGTCTTTACAGCAATCCTCATACTAAGCAAGCATGTAGCGACAGTGGAGAGGAAAACTCCCTTTTAACAGGAGCAAACCTCTGGCTCAGTATGAGCAGCCATCCGCCACAACTCACTGGGGATCGAGAAGACAGAGCAGACACACACACACACACACACACCTACTCACACGCACGCACGCGCGCACACACACACACACACATTATTTCTGATTGGCTTAATGAACTGACCTGAATTGGAATGTTTATTATGTGAAGTGCCTTGAGACGACTCCTGTCGTGATTTGGCGCTATATAAATAAACTTGAATTGAATTGAATTAAAGAAATGAACAAATAAACAAACAAAAAATATTTTGACCCTGCTTGTTTAAGCACCCAGACACTCAGTTTTTAAGTCAATAATTTTCTTGTCTTTACAAAGTTTTTACACACTGTTGCTGGTATTTTGGCCTTAAGTCACATCTCTACAGAATGGCTTTTGGATGGTAAAATTTTAATTAGCAGACTTTGTCCTCGAAATGTATTTTTCTTTGACTGTTTTTATCACTTTTTTGCTCTTACTCTGTTGTTTTTATCTTGTTATTGCAACAAAATGTTTATGATTTTGCTATTTGGGTTGCATTCTTGATTTTATGTTTTACCAGCCTGTTGTATATTCTTTGATTGTGAGGGCTCATTTCATCATAGGATTACTGCTCTTTTGTCTGTTTTACATTTGCCCTCTTTCTGTGTTCAAGCACTTTGGTCAGCTGGCACGCTGTTTTAAATGGGCTCTATAAATAAATATGGCATGGTATGGTAGTCCTCCATGCAGGTCTCCTCTAGAGCTGTGATGTTGTGGGACTGTCGCAGGGCAACGCAGACTTTCAACTCCCTCTATTTTCTCTGGGGTTGAGATCTGGAATAGGCTGCTCCAGGGCACTCATTTATCAAATGTTCGTAAAAACTGTCCTATATTCCTTCCTACAAATGAAATTTAGAATGTGTGCAGGGATGGTCAAAATGTCAAAAGATTCTGGGTTTCTCATAGTTATGGACCATGGACTGGAATCGTATTTGTGAGGTTTGTCCGTAGAGGTTTTTCTGTCTCTCCACAAAGGCCCCCAAATCACAGCATAGCTACAGACGGATCTCCTTCTTTGGGGAGATCAGTGCATCAAGCCTTGCAGTTCTGAGATTGTTGTCTCTCACAGTTGAGATACCTGAAAATTACAAGCTGTCTCATCTTAAGTGGCAAACCATGTGCAACTAGAGGCTGACTAAATACTTTTTTGCTGCACTTATCTGTTGCTCACAATAGTTTATGGAACTATTAGTAACAGAAAATGTAACGCTGGGGTCATCATCAGAACACTTTGATAAACCCACCCTCAACACATATTTACCATCATAATTAACACAAAGCCGTCCTGGAACTGTGTGAATTACAGGAATCTGGACCAGACTGGAACCCGTGTACACGAGCACGTGCGTGTGAGAGACGCTGCTGCTCCTAAAGCTCTGATTGGCTGACACAAAAAACGCACCCACAGCCTATTGGCCTAAAGTCTCTCTCTCTCTCTCTCTCTCTCTCTCTCTCTCTCTCTCTCTCTCTCTCTCTCTCTCTCTCTCTCTCTCTCTCTCTCTCTCTCTCTCTCTCTCTCTCTCTCTCTCTGACTGAGCGTGCGTAATTGAAAAGCTGAACGTACGCACTCAGAGACTGAGACTCAGAGACCCTCCAGCTGACCAGCACTCGGACCAACATCCCTATAGGACCAAATCCCTCCTGCCAGAACCAGAACCATGCTCACTGCCAGCTTGGAGTCCCTGGGCCTGGCCCTGAGCGTGTTGGGATCGCTGCTCGTGATGGTCGCGTGCGGGCTGCCCATGTGGAAGGTGAACGCGTTCATCGAGTCCAACCTCGTGGTGGCCCAGAACATCTGGGAAGGATTGTGGATGTCCTGTGTGGTGCAGAGCACCGGGCAGATGCAGTGTAAGCTCCACGACTCTGTTCTAGCTTTGGCACAGGACCTGCAGACGGCGCGCGCCCTCACGGTGATCTCCGCCGTCCTGGGGGTGGTGGCGCTCACGGTGACGGTGACCGGGGCGCAGTGCACCACCTGCGTCCAGGATGAGACCACGAAGGCGCGTGTGGTGCGCGCCGGTGGGGTGATCTACGTCCTGAGCGGGATCTTCGTCCTGGTTCCGCTCTTCTGGTTAGCCAACAACATCATCGTGGACTTCCACGACCCGCATGTCCCTCCTTCCAAGAAGAGAGAGATCGGGGCGGCCATCTACATCGGCTGGGCCGCCGCGGCGCTGTTGCTGCTGGGGGGAACCCTACTCTGCTGCTCCGTCTGGGTCCGGGGCGCGTCCTCAATCCAGTACGGGCCCACTAAGATGATCACTGCCCACGGAGAGCTCGACAAGAAGCAATACGTCTGAACCGAACCCTCCTGTGGGGACATTAACACCGCAGGGTCAAGAGCAGAACTCTACGGAACCTCGAGGACCGAGAGGTTCTGATGAACTTTAGAGAAGCTCCAGGTTTCAAGTGTGAGGAGGACCTTAAACCTCTGAGGTCGAAGTGGTTCTGGTCGTGGTTCCGGAACCAGACTCTATTGGCTTTTATTTCATGTACAGTGTTCTACTTTTTTACATTTTGTTTTCTAATAAACAGAACCGTTTAAACTCCTGTCTTTATTTCCTGGTTTCATGTAAACGGTGTTTCATTGTATTTTAATTAAAGAATTACGTTTATTTATTAAAAGTTAGAAAGTGTCCAATAATTTTAATCTATATATGTTTAACCTTTAATATAATAAATACAGATCTGTCTTAATTTATCAGATAGATTTTCAGGTAAGTGTGAATGTTTATCATTTATCTAACTTGTTTAATCATACATTAAAAAAAACATTTTCTTTTTGATGTATTACTGACCGACCAAGCTGAGCTTCTGAAAAACCTGCAAGTGAAGCAGAATTAAATAACCGATCACCACCTTGGAGTTATCGGACTTCATTCTGGATTCGTGGACAGATTTAACGTTCATTAAAAACTACATAAGTCCATAGACTTACTTTTGAAACCTTCTGTAGAAAATGGTTCCACTATACTTTTAATTAATTTAGGCTCATTGATTTAATTTATAAACTTAATGGCACACTTTGCAGTTTTGCTTGCCCCTATGTCCGTAACTGAACTAAACTCCTCCTCGCTGTGCGCTCATCTTTTTAACACCTTGATCTACAACTGAAATGTCTTCTCAGCCTTCATTAGTTCCTACAAGAGCAGTTCATCACTAAATCAGATAAATCAGCTGTGTTCATGATCTAAACCATGCTAGAAGCAGACTCCAGCTCCACTGCACAGCTCCATTCACCAGCAGGAACCTGACCGGCAACTCAGTTGCAACTGCGGTATTCTAGTCATGGATGGCGGTGTGGTCGGAGTGACATTTTATTCACTCTGTAAAGGGTAATTTAGCTCATACTGGCTCAAGAAAATGATTTAAAAAATTTTAAAGTGCATAGTATCCCTTTAAGATCTGAACTTTGTTAAGATTTATAAAAGCAGTGATCTGATGCATCTGGGTTGATTAAATCTTTTTAGGAAAGATTATGGTGCTGTTATAGATAAAAATTCATTATTTAAACGATGGCAGAGAAGTTAAATACCTGCCCTGTAACTGGAGTGTTGCAGGTTTGAGCCTGCTCTGTTGTGTCCTTGGGCAAGACATTTGCCTTAGCCTGCTGGTGGTGGTTGGAGGAACCGGTGGTGTCAGCGATCGGCAGCCTCCCCTCTGTCAGTGTGTCTCGGGGCAGCTGTAGTTACATGTAGCTTGTCACCACCAGTGTGTGAATGTGTGCATGGGGTGAATGACAATTTTTGTTGTAAAGGGCCTTGGGGGGTTGTAGAACACTAGAATGTTCTAATACAGGCCGTCAACCGTAGCAGCAGCAGTTCTGGATCCCTGCCTGACAATACTATCTACAGCATAACCCTCCAACAGACCCACAATGCTTTTATTGAAGCTCTGCAAATACAGAACACTTGCTCATTCCTCATTCCAGTCTGATAAACCAGGTTCAAAAGCTTTGAAAAATTTTGTAAATAAAATCTGTGTACTTAGTGAACTCAAAACCAAGCAGCGCTTTGACCAAACCAAACCCACTTAAAAGTCCTAAACATGAATGTAGACCCTGTAAATAACTATTACTTAACAGTTTAAAAGCATCTTCACTACTGTTAATAACAATGACTTGATGCAATCAACCGGGTTTTCTTACACCATTAACTGACTGGCATAATGAACTGAACTCAATGCAGGTGGCCTGTCTAGGTGTAATCAGTCACTTGTGGAGGTAAACAAAGTTCAAGTTGAATGTTTACTTTGTGAAGTGCTTTGTGACAACTCTCGTTGTGATCTGGCGCTACATAAATAAATGAATGGAAACAGAACTAAAGAAGTTAGTACTTGTCATCAGTTCAAAGAGGATCCACCAGAGGGCAGAAGACACGCAAGGCATGGCAGCTTTGTACAGTACATTTCATTCACAGAAGCAGTTCAATGTGCTTTTCAGGAGCAAAGACAGCCAAATTAACATGACAGAATTAAATTACATTAAAATATACAAATTAATCTCAGATTTAAGAATCAGATAAAAGGAAAAGTTAAAGGCTGAGCAAATACAGTGCAGAAGGTGCAGCATAAGAACATTTACTCAAAGGCTGATGAAAACATGAAGGTTTTCAATTTTGATTTAAAAGTTTCTAGAGTTGGAGCGCATTTGAGGTCATGAGGAAGCTGATTCCATCTGAGATGTAGGGTTTAGGAAATTGAGTGCTTTAAGAGCTAAATATATATTACCTCTACTTATGACCAATAAGCTGTGATACTCTATGTAGAATATCAACCTGTTTGGTTTTTACGGTGTTTAATCAGAAGATTCTAGGATTATTTGTTTATTAAGGGATTGTACACACTTCGTTTTGATTCAGAAAAGAGTCAGGTTTATAAAAGTAAGAATTTATTTTTACCAACAATTAGAACAGGACAAGTTCACCAACATTTTACTGTGATGGATGGAACTAGATATGATGTATGAACCTATGTGTGAATGCGGTGTTAGTCAGAACTTCTGTATCTGGGAGAGCTGAGTTCTGGATGTAAAAGAATTTGGTTTGCGTTAAGCTATGAAGTTGATTATTATCAAAAGCACATCAGACGCTATCTGTGTATCTTCACCCGTTTTCGGAGACCCTCTTGGTGGATCCGAAGGTCAGAGAGGTCGGATGACCTCTGGCACTGAAGGGCTGTAGAATACCGTGGCACCGACTCTTCAGTCCAGAGATGTCTCGGGTCACAACAGATGGATGGAACCGCGCTTCTGGGACTCTTTAAGGAGTCTAAACAATATCAGCTTGTTCTGCAGGAACTGTTGCGGTATCAGCTTCTCATGTGCAAAAAGGTTTTGACGACGTGTCAAAAGCTTTGATGGTTAAAGAGGGTTTTGCTTCAGATGGCCGGTCTGAAGCGTTCTCTAGAACTCATGAATCACCAGAGTGATTCAGTTTTAATGTTCTCATGTTATGATTTGTGTAGCCAACCAGAGGTTGACAAGTTTGAGGCATATTACCAAGAGTCTCAGAAACACGCCTTCCTTGATACCGGATGCTCTGATCTGGGGTAAAGGGTTATCTATGTGTCACGCGTTTAACTTTACTTTACTTTGTCCTTGTGTGAGTGCACATGGTGATGACCTCATCCAGTAAACATGCTAAGCATATATGATTAAACAGATGAATGAACATTTCATTGTATATAATTATAAAATCTTCTTTCTTCTGGGAATAAAGGAGTTCATTTAAAAGAGTTTCTCTGTGAAGTGTAATGGAATGAAATGACTGTTTTCCACCTAAAAGTTTCGAGTTTCAAGCGTTATCCGTTCTTTCATAATCCGTTGTCGAATTGTGATCGGCAGACGCTTTTCCGGTTCGCGCCTCACTTTTTTTTACAGGAACAGCCCAAAACGATTTCCAAACACATGGATGTGTTGCATCCTGATCATGTGATCTGTGACGTATGCGGATGAAGATCGGCTTCAGTGCTGAGATGTTTGTTCTATCAGTGCGGGGGCTCGTTCCGATGCTCAAACAGTAGAAAAATGCAAATGACGACTTTAGTCGTCATTGGCAGTGAACGTTTGGATCTAAAATGACGACTTTAGTCGTCAATGGCAGTGAATGAGTTAATAAGCTAATCAAACAAAGTGTTAGTCAATAATAAAATGTGATCAATCTGTGAAATGAAAATATTAATTACTTGATATTATAATCCTACAGAATATAATAAGTAATATAATTTTAAATGTTTCCACTAGAGACTGATCACACGTAGCGTTAAGACATGACACATTGCTTTATTGATCCATTCAGAATCTGCCAGATCTGACAGAGGCATGGTTTTGGTGGTGCTTGGTAAATCTGTCATCTTTTCATTCGACCATAAACCAAAACATCCGAAGTATAAAACTATGCCCACACCATCTTTAACGCCAGTTCAAAGCATTCTAGAGAAGTTGTTGGAGTGACCAATCCGTAACTTTCCTCTTCAGCCGAAAGAACCAACGACAAGCTGGAGAAAATCTGTTGCTGTTCCACCTGCTGCAACGGTTCCTTTCAGAGTAAAAGCTGAACCATTGTGACCCCATTTTGGGTCTTGCTAGATGCCAACAAAACTGTCGTGACCCAGAAGTATCTCAAAAACTGGACTGGTCGGCGGCCGCAGCTGTTCTACAAGCTTCGGCTTCAGAAAGGTCCAAGCTGGACCTCTACACCCCCTTATCTAGACAGGGACTTCCGCCAAGGGTATGTAGACTGACATAATGGCGTCTTACGTGTTTATGAATCTTCAAATCAAAGCTTAGCGCGAAGACATCACCTTCATTCCCACCAGAACTAATCGTTTCTTCGGATTTGCTGGTTCTGAACAACATTCCACACTACACCATTCTCTGTCTCACTTCACCTTAGTTACACCATACATTTAGTGTTTAAGTTAGTCTAGTTTTAATTTGTTTAGTAATAAATCTTTAAACTTTTAAAACGTGACTCTCTTTCTTTTGTCTCTGAGTTCATATGAATTTGTTACATAATCCCTGCAATAAAAAGTTCCAATCTTCTGGTTAAAAGTACCCAAAGAACCATAAGATTGATTTCATATTTATTATGGAATCTCATGTCTTATGGTTCATTAAATAGATGTAAAATTTAACCCCTTACAGAAGGACCTTGGAGGAGAGAGAATGCTATTGTTTATCCTTTATTATCTCTCAGGCTCTGATTCCTGCTGGTGTGAGGAAGCAGGCTCTGATTTAAAGGGACTACGTGTAGACATCCAGACTCCTGTGAGGGGAAAACATTGTAGGTTGTGTCATAGCCAGGTTAAGTTGACCTGGCTGTAGATCTTGACCTGTGGGATCTCAAAATCAGGCCATTTCGTCACGTTACACATCATATTATAATTATCATCAGTAGCAATAAACAAACGTTTATTTAACGATTATTTAACTTATAAGTTTTAGAAGTTCATATTTAATTTAGGAAATCATTCTTTGATTTAGCAACTAATCCGAGCTGCGAGTGTTCACTTATTTGGAGGTATGAAGAATCCTGTGGGATGATAAGGGAAGCTTGGACCTTGAGGAGAGAACATCATTGTTGACAATTCGTTATCATGTGTTCAGAGCTGCAGAGAGGCTCTGAGCTCCAGCTGATGGGATGAAGGCAGGCTGATTTAAAGAGAACACATGCAGTCTTGTGTTTCCTTTTTGACCAGATGTTGAATGGTCAAACAGTACCTAAAACTGACCATTGCTGGACATTACGGTGAGCAGCAGCTAAAAGCAGCTTCACCCTGTTTGGTTCTAACCTGAGGTTCTACCAGCTGACCGCTTCCTAAGGATCTCAGAGCCCTGCTGGGCATATATACCTGAAGGACATCTGACATGTATCCTGGCCCCATGCCATTGAGAGATTTATCAATCAATCAATCAATCAATCAATCAATCAATCAATCAATCAATCAAAGCTTTATTTATAAAGCGCCTTCCGCAACCCTGTCAGGAAGCCCAAAGCGCTGAACATGGTACAGTTGTAAGTAAATATATTGAAAAAATCAACAATAAAAGAAATTCAAATTACAAAATACAAATTACAAAATACAAAATGGAAATTATAAGATAGATGAAACATTCTGGTAAAGGACAAATGTGTGAAACACATTTGGATTGAGTGGATGGATTGAGAGTACCAATGAAAACTGTGGAATGGATTCAACATAAAAGAGGGCCAAAATCAAACATGTTCTGGAAACGCCAAGTGGAGGAGGTGTGTTTTTAGGTGATTCTTAAAGACTGGCAGAGAAGGGGACAGCCTAGCTGAGGGTGGCAACTGTTTCCAGAGTAACGGTGCTAGGACTGAGAAAGCCCGGTCCCCACGGGTACGACACCTAGACCGAGGGACAGCGAGCAGGCCTTGGTCAGAGGAGCGCAGAGCGCGTGATGGGGAGTGTCTTTTCAGGAGTGTGGCTAGATAGGGGGGACCACCACCCTGGAAGAAATGATAAACAAAGACGAGTATTTTGAATTGTGAGCGATAGCAAATCGGAAGCCAGTGCAGGGAGGCCAGAACTGGACTGATGTGGTCCTGTTTCCTGGTCCCAGTCAGGAACCTGGCAGCGCTGTTCTGCACAACCTGTAGGCGACGCAGTGTTGACTGACACAACCCTGCATAGAGAGAGTTGCAGTAGTCAAGCCGAGAAATTACAAAGGCATGCAGTACCCGCTCCAGGTGGGCTCTCGACAGCATATGCTTGATTTTAGCAAGGCGTCTCAGGTGAAAGAAACTGGACCGGATCACAGAATTGATGTGAGCATCAAGTTGAGCAGTAACCTCCATCCTATCCTTCTGATTTCCAGAGACAATAACTTCTTGAGTCTTGGTTTAACTGGAGGAAGTTTGACTTCATCCAGTCATTAACATGCTCCAAACAGTAGTAAAGTGAGTCTGGCAGACCAGTCACTAGGTGATAGAGCTAGGTAGATCTGGATGTCATCTGCATAACTATGATAATGTTATTTTATATGACCTGACTCAGAGGGAGCATGTAGAGAATCAAGTGCAGTGGTCCAAGAATCAAACCTTGTCATGGTGATCTGCTTTGATTTGTGATCACCAATTGAACATTCTGGTATTTGATTTAGTAGGTTTTCATGAAAAGTATACTTTTTATTGAGGCAAGAGTTACCAGAAGTCTTACATCAACATTAACTCTCTTTCTGACTCAGACTGAAACTTTGTTCAAACTCAATTCAATGTGTTTTCAATCACAGATAAAACTCTACCTTACCCTTTTCTGTTCAGGCTAACAGGAAGCTTTTACCTGTTTACCTTCACAGGTGACTGACTTCCAGGTGGGGCTACACCTGGACAGGTCACTTGTCCATCAAAACAACCAGGCACCATGGAAAAGTAGTCACCAGTTATCCTAACATGGCTAGATTAGGTGTCACCAACTTGGATCCAATCCTAGATTTTAGTCATCCACCTCTTTTGAAGAACTGGGCCACAGTGACGTGGTTGCTGATGTTGTTTGTTTGTGAGCAAAGGGAAATAAGTGACTCCTAACAATGCTCCATATCGTCAGAAGCATCAGGAATGCCAGGAAGCTTGGCCCAGATCTGGATCTGAGCAGCAATCAGAGCCCTACATGGCCCAAGCAGACAGGAAGTGTGTGCTCTCCCTCACACACGTATGCACATTTCAGAGAAACTGGTGTGTTTGAAGAGTTTTGTGTTGATAGTAATCAGGTTGTTTATTTAGGAAACGACTTTTTGAAGTAAATGTGAGATTAGAGCAGCTTTCTTGATTAAACCTGAGTCAAAATATCCAGTTGAACATTTTAAACATCCATTTGGAGCCAGAGATAAATACTTTTCATCTTTTTAAAAGTTGCTCATAGACAATAAAGTCCAGCTTGTCTGGCTGTCACTGCAATTTACTTCATCTGTGCACAATAAATAACATTTAAACATAAACATGTTACTGTGGCACAGTCACAAAATAAACAGCCGTCATCACAGCAACTGATCTGCTGCCCAAGCAAACCTTCAAACCTGCAGTAAAATTCATTAATTAAAAAGGGGAATAAAAAATAAATAAAATGAAAAACAACAGAACATACTCGTCAACACAAAACCTCTGAACGAAAAGGAGCAGAAAGAAAAAAATTCTTAGTTACCTGAACCTTATCACAGACAAAAATTATCATGAAATACAATCCTATTCAAACAGAGACAATTTTTAATCAAAAATGAGCAGAGCTCCAGTCTGAACTATCAGAACCCAGAAAGTGACAAGAGAGAAGATGATGAAGAAGAACACCGTGATGAGGATTTCAGATTCTGGACCTGAAGCTGAAGACTAGGACAAAGTTTGTAAGAAGACCTCTGTGTGTGATACAAGTAAAGACGATGTGGCATGTAGCAATGCCAAAAAGAGTTGTAGTTGGTAAACATCTCATATACACAGAGACACAAGTTTAGGGAAAAATCCATAGTGACAAAATCCTAAGAGTCTGATTTTTCAGTCACTTTGGAAGGAAGGTTATACTGAAACACATCTCATATCCAGCTGGCTGCAGGGATTGTCAATTTTTCTCCTTTCAAAACAAAGGAAGGAGGTACGTAACTACTGTTTACCATCAGTGAGTGTGGGGTTGTTGCATCTCCAGAGTTGTTTTAATTGGTTGCAGTAATCACATTTTAGCACAGGATGTCAGTTTTACTTCATTTCTACATAATGCACCTTTAACCAGAAAGCCTTCCTTGTCAGTCAAAATGAGTGAGTCCATGAATGTTGACGTAGCTTTCCGGAGTTTTATCCTTTCAGAAATTATGTATGATTTTTTTATAAATCAGTAAAAGTGACTGTCTCATCATGTATCGTGATATAATGTAAGCAACACGTCTCAAACACATACCAAAGTGAGTTGCAGTCATATATCTACAAACAGTCTCAGTTTGGAGAACAGGAGATTAGACTAATAGTTCTGACTGAACAGAAGCTCTAGCAACTCATTTAATAAATGTCAGAAAACTCCAGTCCTCAGGATTTCAGGTTTTATTACATTTATATTGTCAAAATCTTCCCATTTTCTGGTTATTCTGAAAAAAATACCAGGAACAGCTAAGTCCTGCTGCAACCAGCCACCATAATCTATGTAAATAGCCATATAATGGGAAATTTACAATAGTGTAAGAGCTCATTAAATAATGTTTGCATGAATTGATATGACATTTCTGAGATTAGAGCTGCTAAGCACCACTTAGTCACTGTGATTAGCCGTTAGATCACCAATCTGGTAAGAACAAATCTCCGTTTCCTCAGACTGAGGTTGTTCAAGCAGCAATCTACAATCAACACGCAAGTTAGGTGTATAATCTTGTCTCTTCATAAAATTAAGGAAATTTAAACCTAACAACTCTGAAATAACAAAAAAGCAGTCCTTGTAGGGGAAACTAGCAATATACGTGATTATGTTGGGGTCTTTTTGGTCAAGATCTTTGAGCAGTTGTAGCTTTCAATTCCTTTTGAAAATAACTTTCTTCTGTGATCATTTTTACTGCAATGTTCAATTTCATTCCCAGTTTTTTAAAATTTGCAACAACTCCAAACGATCCTCATTCAAGTATTCTACCGCGTCGGTAAACATCTGATTCGTATTTAATAACAGCGCCTCTATCCAAGAAGAACTTTCCCTCGGCGTCGGTTTTTGAGTCATCTAATTCTTTTTCAGTAACATGACTTGAACTGCCAACTGGAAGACTCTCTTTAGTGATGAACGGGTGGCGGAGAGCGTCCGCTGGGAGGATGTAGTCTTCTGGATTCATCACAAGAATCTTAAGGAGGTCTACAAACGATGAGAAGTCTTCAAGTTCAGAAGGTTTTCTTTTTACCGATTCAATTGTCAAAACATTTTCTAGAGATGTTAAATCATCAAAATGAGGCAAGCAATTCTCATCTGTCTCTCCGCCGTCCAGTATGAATTCACCTGGTGTTTTGAAAGTCCAGACGATCTCCGATACTTTCTGGCTCCATTTAAAGAAGCACTGGACTTGCCAACCCTCAGTCAGTGATCTTTTATCTGGCAGACCAAGGAGCTTTGTCATGACTCTAAAAACTTCATATTCAGATCCATGAGGAAAGAGGTCCCGATCCATAATCAAAAAGGCTGATACACAGCCTACACTCCACATATCTACGCCTTCATCATATGGGAGACCCGGACACACTTCTGGTGCTCTGGACTGTTTATTTTGAAACGCATCAAACTTTGATAATGTTCTTGTTTCTTGCGCCACTCTAAAATCAATCAATTTCACTTTCAAGGGCTGTGAATCATGATTTACCAGCATGATATTATCTGGTTTTACATATGAATTTGTGGTGCCAGAGTTTTTCAAAGCTCTGAGGGCAACAAATAACTGTTTAGCGATTGGTCTGATTTCGGACACCCTGAGAGGTGTATAATCTTGTCTTTTCATAAACTCATTCAAATCTAAATCCAACAGCTCTGAAATTATGAAAAAGCTGTCCTTGTAGGCAAAACTACCTATATATGTGATTTTGTTGTTTTGTTGGAGGTCAAGTTCTCTGAGAAGGTGCAAAGTTTTCACTTCTTGTTTAAATAATATTCTTCTGTGATTATTTTTACTGCAACGTCCAGTTTTGTTGCCAGTTTTCTGAACTTTCCAACATTTCCAAACGATCCAGCTCCAAGCACTTCATCACATCGGTAAACATCTGATTTGTATTTAATAACAGCGCCTTCATCTAAGGAGGATGCTTCCTCTGAGCTGTTCATTGAGCCGTCAGATGGGTGCTTTCTAGTAAGGAATTCGTGTTTTAGAGCTTCAGCTAGGGACTTTCTGTCATTTCGAACAGTAGCATTTTCTTAAGCAAATCTACAAAGGATTTGATGTCTTCAGCGTCAGTGGGATCAGAATTTTGGGGCAGAGTTTCCTTTAATAGGTCCAGAGAATCAAGATAATTGTAAGATGAGTCGCTTTGATCCCATCTCCTTCTTTTTTTTCTATTTATATTCTTCTGGAGATTTTAACCTCCCATCAGGGTCCTGTTTGAAAAGCAGTTGGGTACATCGCCCTTGATCCAGGAGGTTGTGTTTAGGCTGACCAAGAACCCTGACTATCATCTTCATGTATTCATACTCACAGAAAGTCGAAACAGCGAAGACCCGAAACAGAGCTGAGCTAATGTACAGCCTGAACTCTACACACCTGCTCTTTCATCCAGTAGACTGGTAAAGAGAATCTCTGGGGCACTAAACCCACAAGTAATTGGTATCTCCATCTTTGAACGTTCTGATGTTTTTCCAGCAGAACTGAATCCATTCAACTTTACATCTGTTGATCACAAGCTCAATAGGTTCTGCTGTTATGTTTGGATGAGTGGTGCTAATTTAACCCAAAGGACCCGTGGTGACACTGTTGTCACACAGCCCGTTTCAAGCATCTGTAAAAATGCTTCTTGAGTCACACATTCAAGTTTGACAACCCTAAGTGACATTCTATCCATACATTAAAAAAATCACTTTATGTTCAAATTTTTTTTCGATTCTCTTACTCCTAATTTCTATTTCAAAAGGGCTTCGGCACCCAAGGGTCAAACCCGTGGTCATTTTTCAGTGGCATGTTTTATTTAGAAATAATCTACAGGAAGTGCAGATAAGTTACGTTTAGCTTTATGAAGGCTGCATGTAGTACCAGATTCGGTCCACTAGGGGACAGAAAAATCCTTAATTTCAAAAGCCAGACGTTTACGCATTGATTTATCCAGTTGATCTAAATAATACAGGAAACGTCTGCACCCATTTGCTTCTGATGACCAGTCCATCACCACACAACCATTGTGTTTAACACTGTTACTCAGTTGCTCACTAGTACTGCTGTGGGGCAGATGCAGCTCAGGAGGTAGAGAAGGTTGTCTAATAATTAGAAAGTTGCAGGTTCAATCCTGGCTTCAACCAGAAAATGCTGCTGTTGTGTCCTTGGGCAAAACACTAAACCCGCCGTGCATGTTGGTGGTGGTCAGAGGGACCAGTGGCACCAGGGTATGGAAGGCACCACCTCCATCAATTCACCCCAGAAGAAGAAAATATAATTTCTATAGCGCCTCTCAAGATAAAAATCACGAGGCGCTCCCAGGGCAGCTGTGGCTACATCGTAGCTCATCCACCACCACCAGCATGTGAATGTGTGTATGAACGGGTGAATGACTGTGTTGTGAAGCTCCTTGGGGGGGGGGGGGGGGGGGGGGGGGGGCTGTAGAAACCTATGAAGGCGCTATACAAATACAGGCCATTCACTCAATTTAAAAAAATGCAGTTTTAAGCAGCTTTTCAGAGTTTTCATTGAATATTTTCTACAACAGAATGACAGTAAAAGTACCCGTAACATTTTTAGATCTAGTGACCTCAGTACCAGAGACTGGAAAGCCCAACCCACGTAGCCTGGCCTGCCAGACTCCTCCTCTGTTTAATTCTGCACAGAGAAATTCTGCACTTTCTCTGTGCAGAATTAAACAGAGGAGGAGTCTGGCAGGCCAGGCTACAACCCAACAGCAAGGAAGCAGAGTCCGGGGACTTTAGGTTGGGCTCTCCTGGGCATCTCTGGGGCTGAGGTCACTGAGGTTGTCAAAAAGCTCCTCTGTGGCAAGGCTTTGAGGGTGGATGAGATCCGTCCAGAGTTCCTTGAAGCTCTGGATGTTGTAGAGTTGTGTTGGCTCACCTCTGCAATATCACATGGACATCGGTATGTAAGAATTAAAATGCCACAACTGAGCACTTGCTTTTTCAATTTGAGAGCAGAGTTTCTTATCAAGAAACCAACTTTTTAATGTGAGAATAAGATTTTATGTTTGCTCTCAAAACTTGTAATTCTTGCACTCAAAATGTCGTCTCTCTTTCAAACATGCTCTCTTCTCCCTCAAATCTTTGTTTCTGCTCAGATTTTATGCTTCTTACAAAGATGTTTGCTCCACACACAAACTTTCTCTCTACGCGGATCAAAGCTGCTCTCTCAAGGCCTGTCTTCTCTGCTCACTGATTTTTTTTTTTGCTCTCTCAAATCCTGAGTACCGTTGCCTAGAAACCACTAGAAATGATCTAAATGATAAATGATCCACACTTGTATAGCACCTTTCAGGGTCAGAGGACTCCAAAGCTCTTTACCATGTAGCCACAGCTGGCCTGGGACACTGACAGGTGAGGCTCCTGAGCACAGGCACTTCCGGTCCCTCTGACCACCACCAGCAGTCTTGCCTAAGGACACAACAGCAGCATTCTCTGCCCAGATCCGGGATCGAACCTGCAACTTTTCAATTACTGGACAACCTTTAGAGCTACTGCTGTCCTAAGCTTTGCATTCATCTTTACAGTTATTTTATTTTCTGGGGCACATTTATGTTTGAGCAAGCCTTTTCACCTTCACTGATCATTTTCTGTTTTTCCTGTTTATGTGGAGAGTTGGGCCGTAACCATTCAGGTGTGCAGGCTCTCTTATGTCATCTTACTGCTTGGATGCTCAGACGTCAACACAACATGATGCAGTTATAGATTACCGTAGGTTTCTACATCTTTATTAATAATACGGTTCATGTAAATGTTTATTTTCTTCTTCTGCATTCTCCAGACCACCAACAAGAACTCTTTCCAGAATCCATTCAGGACGTGACAGCTGGACTACATACTCTCTTTTTAGGAGATGCACCTGTAAATGCTACACAAACAGGGAGTTTAGGGAGCAATAATATAAAATCTTATTCTCAAGTTAAAAAGTTGGTTTCTTGATGTGAAATTCTGCTCTCAAACTGAAAATGCAAGCACCCAGTTATGGCATTTTAATTCTTCCATATTTAATCTGATCAGGCTGGATGTGAAAGGGCGAGAAACATAAAGGCACTCTGTCGCCATCTGCTGGTAAAACACTTTGTTCACGACATCTGAGCTGTGGTCCACTTAAAACGGCTTCTGAACATTTAAAGATTTGTGTTAATAGATCACATATTGAAGAGCATCCCATACAAGCAGCAAATTCAACAAAATAAAATAAACTAACAGCCTTAGTCTGGCCAGCAGGGGGCAGCACAGACACATACA
Organism: Nothobranchius furzeri; assembly: GCF_043380555.1. Classification (NCBI taxonomy): domain Eukaryota; kingdom Metazoa; phylum Chordata; class Actinopteri; order Cyprinodontiformes; family Nothobranchiidae; genus Nothobranchius; species Nothobranchius furzeri. The sequence continues at coordinate 38,177,746 of NC_091746.1, forward strand.
ATATATATTTTTACTAGTAAACTTTGATTTAAAGTGAATCATACTTAAAAATGTTTAAGTATCTTCATCTTATCTGATAGCAAAATAAATCCCATTGATCAGTTTTAACTTAGTCTTCAAGAGTTTATTTGCAAAAGTTATAAATAACTTAAAAGCTTCATGAAGAGCCTCTCTCCAGAGAAATAATTAGGTTCTTTCAGGACTGATGTGCTAACAGCTAGTCCAAACCAGCCAAGACCAAAGTGTGTTGCAGTCATATCTACAAATAGTCTCAGTTTAGAGAACAGGAGATTAGACTAATAGTTCTGACTGAACAGAAGCTCTAGCAACTCATTTAATAAATGTCAGAAAACTCCAGTCCTCAGGATTTCAGGTTTTATAACATTTATATTGTCAAAATCTTCCCATTTTCTGGTTATTCTAAAAAATTATCATGAACAGCTAAGTCCTGCTGCAACCAGCCACCATAATCTATGTAAAAAGCCATATAATGGTACATTTACAATAGTGTAAGAGCTCATTAAATAATGTTTGCATGAATTGATATGACATTTCTGGGATTAGAGCTGCTAAGCACCACTTAGTCACTGTGATCAGCCGTTAGATCATCAATCTGGTAAGAACAAATCTCCGTTTCCTCAGACTGAGGTTGTTCAAGCAGCAATCTACAATCAAGTTAGTTATTATTTAACCTTTAACCAGAAACACACATGATGGCTGAAATGTCCCTCGTGCACAGATTTTAAACAGCATGATGTCAGATTCTATCAGTGACTATAGATTCATCACCAAGTTGCATCAAATATCTGTATTAGCTTTATATTTATAACGCTACAGCCAATAACAGCTGGTTTGCGTGCAGCACATCCCAGAGATGCACAGCTGACCTGAACCATCTGGAGATAAGATGCCGGTGAACTGGACTTTTAACTCTTAGTTAAGATACTTTCAGCGTGCTTAGACCCATCCCTGAATATTCTGCACAGTGAAGATCTCTGATAAGCCTCTTTGTCATCCCCTCTGGCCCAACACTAATACACAGACCCAATGCAGGAAAGAAAAACTTTACAATGGCCACTTAAGTATCATGTGAGGTCTCTGGGTTGGTTGGTTTGAGATTAAACGTCCATTGGAACAAAATGTGCATCTATAGTTGGTACTCCTTCAGGATCTGTCCTGCGATCACCAGTCTCTGGATCTCACTGGTGCCCTCGTAGATCTCCGTGATGCGTGCGTCGCGGTAGTGCCTCTCTGCAGGCATGTCCGTCACATAACCCATCCCTCCCAGAATCTGAATGGCCTGGTCAGGCGGACAAGCAGAATTAAAAACACCGCACTCCCATTTACACTCATCTCCTTTTGGCTGAGCTTGCCCGTTACCTGATGAGAGCAGAAAGTGGCCGCCTCAGAAGCAGAAAGCTTGGCCATGGCGGCTTCCTGTAGAGAAAAGAGCCAAAGGTGGTGTCTGGAGCTACAGAGGGGTAAAGCTTCACATCAGAGGGGCCTGTTTACCTTAGTGAAGGGCTTTTTGGAATCTCGAAGAAGTGCAGCTTTCCAGGTGAGCAGGCGAGCGCTCTCCAACGCAACTGCCATGTCAGCCAGTTTAAACTGGATGGCAAGAAGAAAAAACACAAACGTGAGAAAATCCTTTAGAATAATCAGGTCTTCTTTTGAAAGAGTCAGAAGCTGTGAGGCTCAGTGGTGAGGCTCCTGAGGTGCAGAACGAGCCGAACCTGGATAAAAGACTTAAACGGGAAACACAAAAATATTCTCCTGCTGGTATGAATTCTCATCCACCTAAGAAAATGGTGAGATCACCTCTCATCCACAAGGCTTCCAGGAATTCCAGGCTTATGAGTCGTTCTGAAACAATAAAACCCAGGCTAGTGAAGTCAAGCCAGCCCTTGTTTTTACTAAAGTAGCATTTCTTTAATGTTTAAATCAGGGGTGCCCAATCTTGGTCCTTGATTGACGGTATCCAGCAGGTTTTGTTGTTTTTCTGTTCCAACACACTTGATTCAGAGGTTGAATCACCTGTGCAGCAGCTCATCAGGCTCTGCAGAAGCCTGATAATTACCTGATGATTGAAATCAGGTGTGCTGAAGCAGAGTTAAAACCAATACCTGCTGGATACCGGCCCTCCAGCACCAGGATTCGGCACCCCTGGTTTAAATAAACAGAGGTAAAAAAAGAAGTTAAAAACACACCTAAAATTAGTTTTTCTTTAATTATTAAACAGAAATAAAACTTTGCATTTAAAATCTGACGTCCTCAAACACGTGTACCTGATTTGGTTTTAAAAAATGCTGAGTCATGCTATCCTCTCTTTCATACACTGCTCTGTTCACAGAGGAGCCAGAAACATCAGATTGAATTGATTTAAGCTAAAGCTGACCTCTAAATCACTTTATTTCAATGTGAGCCTCCCCGAGTGAACGCTGAACCCAGTCAGCAGCTGATCATACCTGTATGGCTTGAAGTTTGCCGATCGGAGCTCCAAACGCTGTCCGTTTGAGCGCGTAGTCGGCAGCGCAGTCCAGAGAAGCCTGAGCAATGCCGAGAGCCTGAGATGCAATACCGAGCCGTCCGCTGTCTAGGGTTTGCTGGGAGACACAGAATGTTCATAAAAATGATGTTTAAGTCTCAGTGAAACTAAATCTTAGGGGTAAAAGAGATCAAATAATAATTTTTATTTGTGAGTTCCGTTTTAGGCCTGAGGTAATCTTATAAAACAATAAAAACAACAACAGACACCAAGTAAAGATGGCTGTTAAGAGAAAACCAGTTTAAACAGTTCAGTCTGTATTTGTGAGGTAGGATGGAAGTGAAATCTAGAGCAGAGGCTCCATTTCCCACTGTGGTAAGACGAGCAGCAGGAACAAGGAGGAGAATGAAGATCTGAGAGAGTGAGAAGAAGGTAAGATGCTCCGACAGGGCAGGGCAGGGGAATGGATGCATGTGAAAGTGAGCGGCAGAATTCTGGATCGCACAACAGCTACTGGAGCTGGGAGGACTGGGATGATGAGCTCCGTGGAGGGATGTCCAGGATGCTCCAGCCTGCAACGTTCTGAAGGAGCTGGAATCTGTGGAGGGATTTGGGTGTGACTGTAGTATAAATGAGTGTTGTGGATGGAGGCCAGTGATGTGTAGGTGATGTGGGGGAGACGGTGGCACAGGAGTTAAGTGCTCGCCCCGTAATCAGAAGGTTGCAGGTTCGAGCCCCGCTCAGTCTGTCACTGTCGTTGTGTCCTTGGGCAAGACACTTAACCCACGATGCCTGCTGGTGGTGGTCGGAGGGACCGGTGGCGCCAGTGCTCGGCAGCCTCGCCTCTGTCAGTGCGCCCCAGGGCAGCTGTGGCTACATCGTAGCTCATCCCCACCAGTGTGTGAATGGGTGTGTGAAGGGGTGAATGACTGATTGTGTTGTAAAGTGCCTTGGGGGGTTCCAAGACTCTAAAAGGCGCTATATCAAATACAGGCCATTAACCATGTTGGAATGACGAAGGTACATCATAAAGATGGTACCTGAGGGAAGGGCGGATGGAGAAAGTGTCTGTGAAACACTAAGAAGAAGATCCCTGAACCCCAAACACACACAATCTCACTTTGCAGACCACGATAGTAACTCAGGAAACTAATCAATCCACTAGTGAGAAGGAACGTCGCCACATATGACATTTAGAAGTTCTAGAGTACCATGGCAATCTTGAACCCGGCGCCCCGCGAGCCCAGCATGTTGTCCAGGGGAATCCTGCAGTCCTCCAGGATGATATTAGCGGTGGACGAGGCTCTGATGCCTAACTTGTCCTCTTTCTTCCCCAGAGAAAGGCCAGAGTGAGGCATGGGAACCAGGAAGGCACTGATACCCTGAAGGGACAAGGAACAACAGTCCGTTAGATAAACATTCACTCCATCAGATCCATGCCTCGCCCCTGCAGCCAGAGGCCCGCGGTGCGTCACCACGTGCCTTGTGTTTGAGCTTCTTATCTGTGGTGGCGAACACAATGACAGCTGAGGCGTCCCAGCTGTTGGTGATCCAGGCTTTGGTCCCATTCAGCACCCAATGGTCTCCATCCTGGTGCGCCATGGTGGAGGCTGCACCTGCGTCACTGCCGTTACCTGAGATTTAAACCCTTAGGACATCATTCGTTCTTTCACACAGACAAACCACTGGGATGATGAAACCTGAAGGTTACCTGGCTCACTGAGGGCAAAGCAGCCAACCTTCTCTCCTGTGGTGAACGGAGAAATCCACCGTTTCTTCTGTTCTTCTGTGCCAAACTTCAAGACAGGTCCAACGTAGAGGGACTGGGAATCCCAGTGACAGAACAGGACATTAACACACAGCAGCACCAACTCAACATCACCGCTGTTAGTTCTTCATGCTGACAGGCTGCACCCACATTGTTAACAGACACGATGACTCCGGTGCTGGCACAGCCTCTGCTGATCTCCTCCAGAGCCAGACAGTAGGCCAGGTAGTCCATGCCTGCTCCTCCCAGATCCTCTGGGACCTCTATGGCCATCACACCTATCGAACCCAACTCCTTGATCTGGACAAGAACATGGACAGTGTAGTGATGTTTCTGGTTCTTCATAACAACAAGCTATTGCTTGTGGTAAAAAAATAAAATAAAAAACTCCTGTTTCGACAAGCATTAACACAGTTTTCTTTTAACAATTCTTCTATTAGACACATGTCTAATCAAGCTAGAAGACTAATGATAACAAGAACCTGATTACCCATAACAGCCGTGATTGTGCGTACCTGTTTAGCGGGGTAAGCGTGTTCTTTATCGAGTTTGGCTGCAACAGGGATCAGCTCTTTGTCGGCGTAGTCTCTGCAGGTCTGTCTCAGTAACTGGTGGGTCTCTGGGAGCTCTGCCAGCTGGGACAGACCTCGACAGCCACTGAGACACAAACCCAGAGCTGAGGGACAGAAAACAACAGGATTCAAAAAGCCATCATGGCTGTCGCTGCCGTTTGGTGCTATCAACATCTTAGTTTGGTTCACATGTGTGGATGTAGAGGATGTTCCTGTTCTTATGTTTAGGTATTTAACAGACACTTTTGTCCAGAGCGAAGTACAAGTGACAATAAAGCCAGCAGGTTGCCCTCGAAGCTAACAACAAACACTAATCAGTTAATCCTAGGTGTCAGCAAGGCAGCATAATGAATCATAAAGGGAAGTGAATGGTAAATGACCTGTATTTTTACAGTGCCTTCTTAGGATTCTACAACCCCCCAAGGCACTTAACAACACAGTCATTCACCCATTCACACACTGGTGGGGATGAGCTGCAATGGAGCCACAGCTGTCCTGGGACACACTGACAGAAGCGAGGCCTGCCGAACACTGGTGCCACCGGTCCCTCCGACCACCACCAGCAGGCAAGGCAGGTTAAGTGTCTTGCCCAGGGACACAACAGCAGCATTCTCTGGTCAGAGTCGGGACTGAACCTGCAACCTCCCAATTACGGGACAACCCGCTCTACCTCCTGAGCTACTGCTGTCCCAAACAAGGAGTGGACAGTTGAGTGGGGAACGGGTGCTGGGAGGGTCCTAGTTTAGAAGATGCTCTCTGAAGAACTGGGTCTTCAGAACTTTCTTGAAATTTGACAATGACACCGCTGATCTAGTAGTGCTTGGTAGGTCATTCAAGAGTCTTGATTGTCCTGAGCATGGTGTAGGCACTGCTAGCTGAAAATTGATGGCTGGAGCAGCTGGGTCGTGACGTAGGCCTTTGCAAGAGGATTCAGGTAGATAGGAGCCATACCATCCAGGACTTTGTATGATACTGTTGGCAATTTAGATTTGATGCGTTCAGTTACTGGTAGCCAATGGAGCTCAATGAACAGAGGGATGACATGTGCTCTTTTAGGCTGACTGAAAACCACTGCTGCATTCTGAACCATTTGAAGAGGTCTCACAGTGCAGGCTGGAAGTCCAGCTAGAAGGCCATTGCAGTAGTCGAGTCGGGAGATGACAGTAGATTGCACCAGGAGCTGGGTGGCATATTGTGTTAGATATGGTCTGATCTTTCGTATGTTATACAGCGCAAAGCGGCATGAACGAGCAACAGAGTCAACGGAACCAAAGATAGGGAATTTGATTTTGGATTAAGATATTGTGCCGTATGGATGGTTTAGCTGGGATGACAATTCAGTTTTAGAGAGGTTGAGTTGGAGATGGTGAGATTTCATCCATCTTGATATGTCAGAAAGATAGTCCGAGATTCGTGCAGAGACTGTGAGGTCGTCCGGCGGGGATGACTGATAGAGCTGGGTGTCATCAGCATAGCAGTGGTAGGTAAAGTCATGTGATCAAATTATCTCACCCAGTGAGGTGGTGTATATGGCAAAAAGAAGAGGTCCTAGTACAGAGCCTTGGGGGACTCTAATGGCAAGATGGTGAACAGAAGAAGACTGACCGAGCCAAGATACACTGAAGGATCGTCCTGTCTGTGTCAGGTAAGATTCAAACCAGGAAAGCGCTTTCCTTGTGATGCTTATGCTAAAGAGTATGCACAAAAGGAAGCCATTGTTGACAGTGTCAAATGCAGCCAACAGAACCTAGCAGGATAAGTACTGAGGATCTGGCAGTTGCTCTAGATTATTTTAAAGCTTCTGTGACAGCTGAAAGTGTTTTTTCACCTTTACCTCCATCCAAACCTGAAGGAATGGAAGATGGTGATGACAATGTCATCTGATGATGATATTGCTGCTTGTTTTGGGCCTCTTGTATTTTCACTGATTTTCAAAATTGTGTTTATAAGCTCAAATTGGAAGTTTTAGCTAGTAAACAAGCTGCAGCTGGTGTGAGTATTCACGACTTCTGCTTGTCTTACAGGACGTTTCCTGCAAGAACCTGAAGGTAATATCTGATTATGCAAAGACAGTCTGTTAGGCAGAATGAGGGCAAAGATGGAACTGGAATCTGCCTGAGTGACAGGTGACTCGAAGCTCTACTTTAGGTTTTTGCCATTTAGTACTTGGGTGGGTAGACATCACCATAAAATATACAACAAATCCAGGGTGGTATATAAGGTGTGAGAATGTTACTAGGAGGTAAATTCTAATTTTGATGTTTTGCAGCCCTGATAAACAGGAATTAATGACTGACAATGCTTCATTAAAGTGGCGCAATTAAACAGAAAGAACAAGAAAAGTAAATCCAGATGTTCACAAAGAATAAATCCCGATTTGAGTTTGTTGCATCCTGACTCAGGATTCCTGAGGCATGATGGGAAATATTTGAGTTGTAAACAAGATAAAAATCCTAAAGAGAAGTCCGTGGAGATGGATTACTGACTTCACAAAAAATGTACTGACAAGAGTCTATGATACGCACCACCAGCTCAATAGCTACTAGCACTGTAAGTGGGTGAAAGGTCAGGCTGAACATCAACTACCTTCACGTCAATAATAAATCCTTCAGTTAACAGAACCAAACAGCTGCTGCACACACTAGCCTGCCTCCACACCTGCACCAAAGCCTGCGGCCGCTGAGACCTCTACAGACAGCACACAGCTAACACTTTAGATTTAGGTTAACATGTTTGCATGTAACCCTTAACTCTTGTTAAATCAGAACAACAGACACCATGATTCATACCTAATTTGTCAGAAGATAGGTTTTAACGTCAGACACTGACATGCCGGTTCACCCAAAGTTGCTGGTGGGTTATGGGAACTAAGCTAAATGGTAACTAGCCCTCTTGTTATAGCAGCTATTGAGACAACCTGACCTCCTTTCTGTAAGCAAAACATCTCATAAATAAAAATGAACTGTTTAAGCTTATTATCTGCATTTGCTCACCTTTTCTGGCTTTAAAAAGTGCAGACATTGTGCCTTACTCTAAGGGCAACCTCTAGTAGAGTTAGCACACGTTCTGGTGCATTCAGGTATAGCCGTAATTTTGTAATTCTACATAAGAACCTAACTATGTTAGAAGCGTCAAATTACCATCCTGAGACATAGTTCAACCCTTTCATTACCCTTTTTTTGTAAAATTATATATGGAAGGTATTCTCATGTACACTGATGTCTATGGGTATTCTATTGGCTTTCACTGAAGCCAGTTGATTTCAATCTTGCAAATTACGAGCAAAAACACTGTAGGTAAAGAACACGTCAATCACGTGGTAAAATGTGTGATTCGATGTACCTTGGAAACGGCAGCTTCAACGTGAACGCCTCCAATATTTTATCTGTACACTATGTAAAACAACAAATTTGCTTTCTTCAAACGCCAATTAAAGGCAAAAAATAGCTTTTTTTCATGCTAAAAACTGGGAACATTAATATTTTACACTAAACACACTATAGTTTCTGATGTTGTTTGTATGTTTTGCAATGTTTATTCGATTGGTAACTTTTGAATTATTTCTATAAGGTCTAACGGTGTTAGGAGAAAATTATTCAGTTTTCATACTGACACTAAAATTATAGCCCAGTATTTCTTTAGCAAATGTTTAAACATACGGTTATTGATTATTTACCTATTTATTTCATGCTGTCAGGATCTACTCTGGATTTGCTGTCAAAAACGTAACACATGCTAGTGCTGCTCTCTGTTCACATTTATTGTTATAACGTTGTCAGCTAAGGTGTGTTGTTTAATTCTGAGATTTCAAATGAAATAGCTTGAAAAATGAAAGCACAAATGCTTGAGATATTTTAAATAAATCAACCATATAAATTCAAAAACCTTATTTGACATTTCAAAAAGCTCCACTTCTAAAAGGATTAGTTTTTCCTCATGAACCTGCTGTTTATAATTCTACACGTCTTCTGCCCTCATCGAGGACCTATGTGTTGGATGTGGCAAGTGCCAATTTTATTATTATGCCATAAAATGCCATAATATAATTTAATATATAATAAACTATAAGATAAAACAAATTTCTTAACAAGCATTTCCCGTATCCGACTTTCACAAGAAAAAGACACTTTATCTTACATACATTCCACTCTGTTATACAATAAAACTAAAGATAAAATCAAACAAAACCAACATCATTTCTGTTGGGTAAATAATGGTAATCCAGGCAAGAGAGGAGCAGTTTTTTTCAACATGTTTATTTTTAGCACCATAAAAAGTCACTTAAACATGTCCGGTGTCATTGTGTCTTTCCCCTGGGATGGAGCGGTGATGGTAGAGATAGAGGAAAGGTAGTGGAGAGTAGGAGAAAAGAGTTGTTGGTGAAATAAAAAGCTACAACAGCACCACATGCCCAGCTGGTGTCATTCACTTGCTGGCAGAGGTGAAGGTGAAGCATCCTCTCTGGTGGAACTGCATGTCTCTGATACGGCGCATGGACTGGATCTGGGGCTGGAAGGCGCAGAAGTCATTGTAGTGTCTGTAGTCACCGCACTCAAACAGGTACTGGTAGCCTCTGTATCCGGGGTACTGGTAACCCACCCACCTGAGGGGCATGGAGAGGGGGAGAGTGCTCAGGTCTGAGACACTTACCTCAACATCATTGAAATATCTCCTAGTCTAACTAACTTTACAGTTTATTCTGTGTTTCTGTTATCATCTGACCTCCATTGCCGTTACTATGTTTCAGTGATATTACAGAGGTATAGGACAGTTTCTTTGGTGATTTTCAGTGGCCAAACTAGCAGTTACAGAAGTCAGAATTAAATGAAAAAAGGCTTATTTAGTTCTTTGGGTTTCTCCAGTGGGAAATGTTTCAGAGTTTGGTGTTTATTTAAAACGGTCTTAGAGGTCACTGGGAGTGTTTTAGACATTGAGGAGTCTTTAAAGGGGGGCTTCTGGTCATAAAGAAGACATTTGTAGCGTGGCATGTTCATAACGCTACACATTTAATGTCATTTGTCATTATGAAAGGGTTAGTGTTAATAAAACCAGTTCTGAAGAGCCTTTGGGGGTTAGGGTGAGATGGAGGAGCTATATTGAAGAGGTGATTGAAGGGGGTCTTTGGGGCCTTCGAATGGATATATTGGAGTGTTTTAGAGACACCATGGTCTTTGAGGACCACTAGACCACGTGCTAGATCATTTAAAGCACCTCTGGCTGTCTCCTGCAGAATTCTAACATTAAATAAGGGAAAGTCCTTGAGAGGACTGCTGTTTGAATGTCTCACATTTTCTCACATTAAATCAATAAAATCCTGACTGAAAGTGACTGAACGAGTCCACTCACGATCCTCCTGGCACCCTCACGCTGCCCACTCTGTCACAGAAGCCGTGCGCCCAGAGGGTGGGCACGTCGTCCTCCTGGATCTCCATCTTGTTGCCCTTGAAGTCGGAGAGCTCATACAGGCAGATCTTGTGCTCCATGCTGTCCTGCAGAGAGGAAACAAAACTCAGATTGTCTCCGAGCTTCCTGTTTGTGTTTGTTTTCTAATGATCTAAACGAAGCAGGGATCTGATCTTGGACCAAGAGGAGAAAAAAGAAAAGAGCTTACTAACATGATGACATTAGCTCTACCTTCTCTAGCTCCAGTCTCTAACGTAGACTTGTTGACTTCTTTTGAAATACATGAAAGTCAATTTTAGGCTTTGTGAAATCATTTCACTTTCAGTCACCGAGAGTATAGGCTGCTGCTGCTTCCTTTGCATTTCAGTTTCGTAAGAATTTGATCTGTTTTTTGGATCCCTGAAAGAGATGTCATGCCTTCCTCCATATAACAAACGATGTGTTGAGAGGTGAAGCGACTGCTGAGCATACCATGCGGATGGGCCTGAGGGACATGAGGCAGTCGCTGCGGTAGGAGTTGCTCCAGGTGTCCCAGCGAGGATACTCTCCCTTCTCCAGGATGAACATCTCGCCACGGAAGTTGGTCTGCTCGAAGGCAACAAAGCTGGAGGAAGGGGGGCCACCAGGGGGAGGGGGGTGACAGGGTGAAGCAGGGCAGAAGAGTTAGAGGAAGATCAGCAGAAGAATTATATATCTGTAAGTGTGTGTGTGTGTGTGTTTGTGTGTGTGTGTGTGTATGTGTGTGTGTGTGTGTATCCACTTACGGGCCGCACTCCACAATGATACTACGCACTCTATCCATGCCACGGTCACATACGTTCATGCACTCATTCTGGACCTCCATCATCCTGCCCTGGAAGTTCTCCTGATCAAACAGCATGATCTGCACACAGAGCATGTAGGCAGAGCTAAGCTAGAGCAGGATCACCTCTAACTGGAAAGTGTTGGTTAACTCATCTAGTTTCTGTAAGATTTTACATCCAGAACATGGGACGGCATTGTTTTATCTAAAACGTGCACTTTTCACCAATCCAACGTGCAATAATAAAATATAGGACACAGTCCACCTCTCTGTAATAATCTGAATTATCAGAACAAGTATTTTAAGATCTAACAATCAACCAAACCCATAAACAAATCTAAAGTAGTCTGGTTCAGCCTTGTTCATTTATAATAGTTAAACACAGAGGTTGGTCTACTTTTAACTAGTTATGTTTACTTTGTCATTTACTGCCTACGGCATGTAGGCTAAACACCATTTCTGAAGTAATTTTGACCCATTTGTGTAATTTAGTTTAATTCAGCAGGAGACACAATGTGATTAATCTACTCTAATCTAACATCATCAGGTATCAGATTACATTTCACTCATTCTTTACTTTTTCCTCCTGCAGGTTTCTACACATTTTAGGGCTTCGGCTGTTTTGACGTTTGTTCTTTTTGCCCCTTGTACACCAAATGAACTCAGGTAGCAGTACTTTTTGCTCAGTATTCCTGCACCTGCACTCAGCCCTCCTTTAACCTCTTCTAATCTCTTTGGCTAGTTTACTGGATTGAAATTAGGCTAATTTGAGGCACTGCCAAGCAGCAGCCTGCACAGAAAAACAAAAGTTTAAAAGAGCTGGGTCACTAAAATCACACAAATCCTGCAGTCATACAGTGTTACTATTAACCAATTTATGTGACTAGTTCCTGCTGTTTTTTATTATTCATCATCTCTATCAAAAATTGGGCTTCAGCTAAAATGAGAAAAACAACCCAAAAACAGAAGCCTTTGCCTTCTTACTGATTGGGTGAAGAAGCTCTTGCTCTAGAGTAAAATGCAGCGACTCACTCTGTAGGATCCCATGCCAGGCTCGCCGGTCTTGGTGGCCTTGCTGGTGGCAGCTGGGGCCGGGGCTCCCTTGTCCTTGGCATCGGTGCCCTGGCTTGAGGCGGACTTGGCAGTCTGAGACATGGTGAGGGGCTTCAGAAGAGTCTGGGTGAGAAATGCAGGAAGACAAGGGGTGAACAGAAATAGAGGTGCAAACGGAAGTGTCAGGATGACAGAGAGTGATGTGTAGGAGAAGCAGCTCCAGCAGAGGTGTAAACGTTGTCTGAGGCCATGTTGGTGGAGCTGTCTGTGGTGATTTATACGTAAAGCAAGTTTTTCTGCTTATGTGGGATGCTCATTTGGGCTCTGGACTTGTGTTTGGGCCTCACCTAAGCTGAGGGGTGGGGTATGTGGGCTCTGAAGCTTGTGTGCATGTCTGTGTCTGTGTGTCCTTACCTGCGTTGGTACAGATTGCTGTGCCGTGTGAAGGAGGCTGGCTCGTGCTGGTCCCGTCAGCGCCTGACTCAAGCTTTTATACTCTGGCAAAGGCTAAACGTAGAGGCTCATCGTACAATAGAAAACCTTTCGTCATCACAGTTGTCCTGAGCCAAAGCCACTGGGTCATCGCTTAGCCTGGAAGCGCTGCCCCCCCACCCCCCGGCCTGCTGTAAGCATTTCGGCGTCAAAGGAAAGCCCTGACCGAGGCATTTTAACTGTGTGTTGGGCTGCTGGGCCTGTAAGCTATAGTTGTGTGTAGACACAATACATGCAAAGGGTCAGAGCTAATCCACAGCATCACCTGCACAGGGACAAAAAGGCCTCATATTTAGTGGTTTTGGAGCTCAGAACAAATACGTAGGATTCCTTCAGTCTGAAGAGCCACAGGAATATCCTACAGGACTACCAAAATAAATAAAATATATCATGATGCATATTTAACTCACTAACATTTGTTATTATAGGTGTTTAGGATGATCTAATTAAATGAACCGACAGGGAAACTGCTGTCCCGCCATACTTGGGGTAGGAAAATGTACTTTTAAAGATGTAAAGTAGGAAATGTTAGAACCATGTAGATAATAAAACACAACTTGCTACAAAAGTGATTTGTAAAAGTTATGTTTTAAAAAACTTGTGAGTCAGTCGGTGGTGCTGTCCCATTTTAACAGATGACAGCTCTTTTTCTAAACTTAATTTGCAACAGTTAGTGTGAACTTAAAAGAATATAATTGTGTTCAGCTAAATTAATTCTAATTATTCACCATGTTATCTTTTTGTTCAAGTCAATTTCCCTCTGGGATTAATAAAGTATTTTTGAATTGAATTGAATTGAAGTCTAGGCTAGATTAACATGAGTTTTTTAACATTCAAGAGTTTTTCAGGTCATTTTGTCCTCACGCAATCATTCTGATTTAGATTTATTATTATTATTATTATTATTATTATTATTATTATTATTATTATGTTTTGTCAAAGATAAACCAAGAATTCAAAAAACTAAATCAAATGTTAAATTATTGGTTTTAGCGTCCAGGAAACCGCAGAGAATGTCTCGGCTAGTAGAAGCTAACTGTTAGCATTAGCAACTTCACCACACATCAGAACTCCTGAGGAAAGATGTCCAAATATCAGTAAATATGACTCCCAAACCTGTGGAGGCCCAATTCCAAAACTCTTTATTATAAAGCCTTTCTTAACAATCAAACAAACAATTATTTGAAAAAATTTACATTCCTTGCTATCCACATTATAAGTTAGTTTAAAACATTCAGAACATGAAAAGTATTATTCATCATCCTAAAATTAACGTATTTCATTTGAAAATATTTTCAGAAAAGGTTTTTGAGCCATTGTTCAAACTTCCTACGCAGCAATGGATTGTGGGTGATAGCCTTTACTGAAGTCTGCATCAGTGAGTACTTGGGTTAAGTGCAAATCAAGTGCGCAAAGGGGCATGGTCATCTTCCATACTTGAGAATCAGGACATCCTACGCACTCACACCCCTGAAGAGGAACACGAAAATAGAAGAGCGCAAGGGTGGAAGTGCAATAACTGGGATTGGGCCCTATGGTTTCCTCTGAGGTTGCATTCAGCGAGTTCCTTCTCCCCCTAAGTACAACTTCCAAGGCACAGTCCTACTAGAGACCACTGCAAATGTATTGATTCATTGGGTGAAGCACACCTTTGTTGGAATCTAAAGAAAAAGGAATTTGTGTCCTGAAGGCATCCCACCACTTTTGCCCCAACATGTGGGCCAGCAGAATCTTTTTATACCAGAGAGAATATAAAGGGTTAACAATCTCAATGGTACTGGCTAATGTTAGCAAAGGTCAAATACTGCCCATTGACTGTTTACACATGTTATCATAGATGCACTAGTTATTGTCAGCAATAGTAATGTACTGGTCATAGTTCAGCTGTAATTATATCTGATGATGATTCTGGTGTCTGCTGGTAAAACCCAAACAGCAGTAAATGCTGGTGCTGGTTTTAATTCTTTGTGCACGTGTAGAAGAAAAACAACTCCGTAAAACAAATGTACTTCAGGAAATTTCCTGATTTCATCATTATACTTCCACTCATTGTATTTCCAAACAGTAGAACTGAAGCAGCAGCCAATGTTAGTCAGGTCGTGGGTATCATATGGAAGGCGGCTATGGCCTTTATTATTGTTTTGCTATAATTAAACCATCAGTACATCCTTGCTGAATGTCACCAGTTCCATCATTAGCTGTAACTCTCATAAACCAAAGGGCTTTTTCATGCCAGATATTTTCCCTCAATAAAGTAGTTAAAGTCCAGGTGTGTTAATGTGAGTTAGATTCTATATTTGCAGCTGGTTTGGTGATGCTAGCAAGCAGATATTCTTATTCATCATATGCAGCCCTCTGTAACACACGTGTGCCTTTTCTACTACAGGACAAAATGTCTCCTACGAAACAGACCTAATAATTAAAATCACTCTAAACTGCTCAGATAGCAAATATCTGAGCATTTCCAGGACTTGTTTTCTTTACCTGCAATTATTTAAGTCATTTTTCTTGCAAAAAGACTTTTTTAAAAGTGTGACTTCACAAAAAAAATATTATTGATTATTTCTGATTATAACCAGTCACTCTGAGTTTTTCCAAGCAGGCTGAACATGAAAACAGTATCCTATATATCTATCTCCTGCGTTAGCTTCTGAGAGAAATGCTACAATTTGAAAAACCTGACAGTGTGACATCACTCTGTCACTTAACATTCATGGGCTCACCCATTTTGGCTCATGACGGGGAAGGCTGTTGTTGGTTTAGTGTCCAGGAAACAACAGAGAATGTCTTGACTAGATTAGTAAAAGCTAACCATTAGCATTAGCAACCCCACCACACAGTAGAACTCTTCCAGGCTTGTGTTATTTATGGAGATGAAACATCCATGTTGCTAAGTAAACAGAGTTAGTGGTAGAGTCATGTTGCTGTTATCAATCCAAAGTGAGAACCTGTCTACATCTTGTCATGTTCAGCTCAACTCTGATCTGGCTCACTCCTAGTTCCTGAAACAGGTGCACCGGAGCTTTATTTCCACTGAGAATTACTTAAAGGCATTCATTCTTACTAGAGATCACTGCAAATGTATTAAAACATGAGTAAACTAACACTTTAACAGTGAAGAAGTGAATAAAAACCCTCTTGCAGATCATTGGCTGGAACACAAACCCAGCATCCCTGTAAATGAAAAGCTCTCCTTGTTGATCTCTGGGGGTAAAACGAAGCTTGGTGGTGATGATGATGATTCTGGGATAAAATAAAATGGATTACATCAGGATTATGTCACCTCTGCTGTGATGATTTCCTCTCATGAAGCTGGATTAAAGTGTATTTGATACATGCAGATTAGGTGAAAATTAATCCTGCTGTGTAATCTGTAGGACTCCCACAACCTTCAGCTCAGGGTGTCAGAGTTTAATCACTTTCTGGTGTTACCTCAAATTAGTCTATAAAAATCATCATTTAACCTTTGATGCTGAACTCCTGCTCTAATTATTACATTTATGTTTATATTTACCCGAATTTAAAATGAGGGTTCGATTCGGAAGAAATAATTGTACGTTTACTTTGGCAGAAAGATGATTCTTTGGTATTTTAATCTAAAGCCTGGTCAATAAGGGTTTCAAAACAACACAAAGACCAAGAATTTCTTCTTCAAACACATTCTCACTAATTTTCTGAGACATAATGGCTGTAGTTAGTGTTTCTCAAACAGGAAGGAGTGATGCGTACATAGATCAGGACTATTTTTAACCAGACTGAGTCATACCGGTCATGTGACATGGGCTAAATGCACTACTTAAAAGACAGTGTTTGTTTTTGGTTGTGAAAGGACATTTAGTGTAAAAACCTGGATCAACCTGGCTGGCTTTGTTTTTTAAAGACTGATTCATAATAAAATATAAGGAATTTTAAAAAAAAAAGTGTATTTCTAAACGTTTGAATTAGTTTACTCACATTTAGTTATTTTTCAGATTTTTCAAACTGAAGAAGTAAAACGCTGACAGATTTTTAAAACTGTCGAATCAGGATTTGGAATTTTTTATTCCCAGAGATGAAACCTTCCCTTGTAATCCAGCTGGTCAAACGTCAGATATTAAGTCTCCAGAAAACCGATCCAAACCACTTCCTCTTTCTCCTCCTCTTTCATCAGTTTCATAAGACAGGAAGTTGATTTTTTTGTTTCGTTTATTTTATCATGACCTTGTTGCTAATCATTTAATCAAACTGCCTGTTTTACTTTTCTAGGATTAAGATTTAGACACATCAGCCTGAGAAATGATCTCAACTCTCTTTTAGTTTTAGCTTTCAGATGAATCCTGTTATCTGGCAAAACAAACAAATTCAACATTTCCTGTCAAAGGAAGAGTTTCTCTAAAATGGTAAAACTTTCAGGACATTTTAAAGGTTTAAAAATGGGCTGAAACTTCTTTCGACGCAAAGGGAATCAAGCTGTTATGTAGGACTTTGAGTGTCTCTGCTATCCTGTTTACAAGTAGGATTATATAATCTGTCACACACAAACACACATGTAGTGTTTAGTCACATAAAACCCACTTTACCCTCTGAGCATGCAGCTTCAGGGTTGAATCAAATAAAAGGTAAAACACGTTTTACCTGACTTGATTTTAAAACTGGTTGGAAGTTGTGCAGATGAAAACCTTAGAAGTGTTTTGACAGCTGGGATCAGTGGTTCTGGGTCATCATCACAGGCAGCGTAAACGAGACGGCCTAAGTGTTGCTACACCAGATGTCTGGATGAATAAATTCCTCTGTGCTGTTTATATTTCTGATTGCAGTGTTTCATAATCCTGCCTGTCACATGACAAAATCAGACATGAAACAGGGTGAAAAGATCAAAACACCAACCGACTGATTTTCTTTTTAAATTTGTAACCAAAATCTTTATTTAGATTATTTTTGATGCTGTTTTCTGACATTAATTAGAAAAAAGAACAAATTCCTATAATGAGAGAATGACTGACAGATTCAGCCACACTGAAATTATCTAAACAGAAATAGCTGTGAGCTGAATCATTTCTCCCCCCCCCCCCCCCCCCTGTCCTTACCCCCCCCCCCCCCCCATCTTTTCCCAGCTCTCTCTGTGTCTTGTGTCTCTTGTATTCCTGAAGCTCCCTGTCCACTGCCTTGGGTTGATACTGTGGTGTCTGCAATTCTGTCCCTCCACAGATTAGCCATGCTTTGTGGGGAGGTGAGGGGAGGGGAGGCAGGTGGGGGACAAAGAGTGGCCCCTCCCTGCTGCTGAGCTGGGGCTTTCAGCATGGCCCCTAGCCAGGGGAGGCTTTAAAAGGGTGGGGGCGCGTGGCTCCACTCACTCTCACAGCAGGACGACCCAAGAGCATCAGCAAGGTGAGTCCCTCGTCCCTCACCCAGCCAGAGGGTGCAGCAGCACCCTGATAAACACGCCAACCGTCAACCACCTCCCCTCCTCATCTGCACCAGCCCCAAAAGCCCAAGTGCCATCTGGGCTCCGGAGAGCTAAAGCTTCCATAACTAGACTCTCTTGGTCCTGCCATCACGCTCAGGCTGATTATTTTCTCCTGAATTTAAAAACGGATGGAGCTTTTCCATAAAGTTTGATGTTCTACAGATTTGCTCTAAGAATGAAACGAGACACAGCAAAAAACATCTTCATCTGCTGTTTTTGCATTCTGTCATCACTGTTTGAGCTTCTAATGGTTCTTCATGAGAGTGAAAAGCCCACTCGGGCTCTCTGACCAGCTCTTCACTCTAGCTCTCTGCTTTCTTCCTTCCAGACAAGATGACTCACCATTGCACCAAGTTCTCCGGCCACTGGAAGGTGAGTTGAGGAACTGACAAACACATCAGCTGAGCCTTGAAGGCTTCAGGTTGTCTCTTGGCTCAGACCATCTGACGATGCAGAGCCACCAGTAAACCTACCCTACAGGCTCAACCTCCCACTTCGGGCCATCCCAACAAACAAGACCTCAAACTCAACCTCCTGAAGTGATTTTGCTGGTCTCCTGTGAATGCTAGCCCAGGACTTGGTGCTGACACGTCTTGTTTTCTTGGCTGACAGATCATTGTCTATGATGAGGAGTGCTTCCAGGGCCGCCGCCACGAGTTCACTTCCGAGTGCGGCAACGTGATGGAGTTCGGCTTTGAGAGCGTGCGTTCCCTCAGGGTGGAGAGTGGAGCGTGAGTACACTTACAGCACAAAGACCCAAAAGCCAGATGACAGACTTTTGACCTGAGTCTGTGTGTTAGGAGAGGTATAATGTTTCTTCTCTTGCCATTTCCTAGCTGGGTGGGTTATGAGCATGCCTCCTACCAGGGACAGCAGTTCATCCTGGAGAGGGGAGAGTACCCCCAGTGTGATGCCTTTGGAGGCAGCAATGCTTATCACATTGAGAGAATGACCTCCTTCAGACCCATTGCCTGTGCTGTAAGTCATCTGCTGCTCTTTGCTTTAGGAATGGAGACGGCTGTCTGACCCGGCCAACAGCTTACGTGTATTGTTCTAATGCACCCTCCTGTCTTGCAGAACCACAGAGAGTGTCGTATGACCATCTACGAGCGCGAAAACTTCCTGGGCCGTAAGGGTGAGCTTAGTGACGATTATCCCTCCCTCCAGGCTATGGGCTGGTGCAACAATGAAGTTGGCTCTCTTAGGATCCAGTCTGGAGCGTGAGTGTCCCCAGCTGCTTTCCTCCCACGTTTTAATTTCCTATCTACTGATCTGTAATTGTTTTTTCTCGTGTTTTCATAACGTATTGCAACATTTGGTCTGGACTTCCTTTCCCTTCCCTCCACAGATTTGTGTGCTACCAGTACCCAGGTTATCGTGGCTACCAATACATCATGGAGTGTGACCGTCATTGTGGAGAGTACAAACACTTCAGGGAGTTTGGCTCCCACTGCCAAACCCCTCAGATCCAGTCCATCCGCCGTATTCAGCAGTAACAACTTAACCTGATCTCCAATGTGACCCTTCACCCCAACCTCTCCCCCCGATGCCTTCTGGTGCTGAATAAACTGTTTTTCTTAAACCTCACTGACTTCCACCAATGTATCTGCTTAAACACAGTAAAACGTACAAACCCAATCAACTTTTTTCTCATTCAACCTTTAAAACTGTCAGTGTGTTGATGTGTGTGTGTGTGCATGGGTGAATGACTGGTAGTGTTGAAAACCACCTAAAATCCTAGAAACCGCTTCATAATACAAGCCATTTACCTACAAAAACATCACAATCACCATCAGAATCTGAGCAAAAGCAGCAAACACGGTATCTACAAATATGTAAATTACAGCAGTCACTTCAAAGAGAAATGCAAATACAGCACTGAGATGACATTTTTCAGATCCTGCAACATTTGCATGTTTTTTTTAACTAATTATCACTCTAATCACCAAGAAAATAATTTTGTTATTTTCAATAAAATTAAAAATAATTTTTACTTAAAAAAATAATAACTATTACTGCTAAATATTGGTTGAAGACAAACTAAGCCAAATCCATAAACAATTTGATATTGTCAAAAATCTATTTGAAGCTATCTTCGCTTATTGAATTTAGTCTGAATTCTAATTTTAAATGCAATAATAACAATTTTAAATGTTTAAAGTTGCTGAACACTGAAAACCCTTTTTTTTCTGATTATAATTGGTCACTCTGAGTTTTTCATGCAAGCTGGACATGAAAATAGTCTCCTAAAACTATCTCCTGCATTAGCTTCTGATAGAAAATAGACGGTAAAACTCTAAAAAATCCTGACAGATCTACATCACACTGTCACTTAACATTCATGGACTCACCCATATTGACTCACGATGGGGAAGGCTGTTGTTGGTTTAGCGTCCAGGAAACAGCGGAAAACATCTTGGCTAGTAGAAGCTAACATTAGCATTAGCAAATCCACCAAACAGCAGAAGCTCCTCTAGGCTTGTGTAATTTGTAGAGATAAAACATCCACATTGCAAGTCAGTGGTAGAGTTGCATTGCAATTATCCCATTTAAGGGTAGATGTTCAAATATCAGGAAAGAAAACTCCATATCCTGCCGTCTGAAACTCAGCTGTGATGTGGTTCACTTTTCGTTTCTAGTAATGGTACACCAGTATATTTCCCCCGCTCCTGAGAATGAAGGCATTCCTTCTTACGAGAGACCACTGCAAGTGTATTGATTAAACCAGTGTTCCACTCCTTTTATGAGTAAAATACGGTATACTCGTGATCATTTTAAAACTACAAATATTTATTCAAAGGCCCAAATACTCACTGAAGCATGTCATCTGCCACTTTTAATGACCATGTGCTAAACTGATAACTTCGCATGTTCAGACAGTTTTTTGGGTCAACTACGGAAAATGGCATTAATGCGTGAGCTCAAGCAACATTACAAGACCCTACTTGATCTGTTACCACATGAGACTGTAACTATAATGTCTTTAAATCTGACAGCCTTTTAACTATTTTTGTTGGCTTACGTTAATCAACTCATCACAATTCTTTAAAAAATCTACTCACTGGTACTTCCAACATGTATGCTACTGGTATATCTACTGAAATATTTTCCTAAAGGAGTAGGTCAACTCATTTATCTGAACATTTTTTTTCACAGAGAAACAGTTGTGAGAGTGTAAGGCCCATCTTTCTATCAGTTACAAACATGATAGTGCCTGGAATCTCCAGAGATCAGATTGTTCCTCTGAGTAAACAGAAGCTTTCTCAGCATCATATCACTCAAAGGAAAGAGCACTGGGCTCTAAAATGCTGTCTTTAAATGATGCATTCAGAGCAGACTCACAAAATGTCAGCACGCCATTAGAAGATCAATACTTCAAACTATAGTTGCTGAACTCCTTGTCAGAAGACAGCTGTAGGCTGATGGGAGAGACGAGCTGAGATCAGACATGAAGCCGTTTTGCATGAATGACAGAAAAAAAATCTCTATTTACTACAAAATGATTTTGTTTTGCAGCAGGGGTGAATTTGGACAGACTGTTTAAATAACAAAATACGAATGAGGAGAATGTTTACATTTGCAAGAACTCCATCCTCACCCCTCCCATGTGCTTTAATATGGAGAAAACAGCTAATTTTAAGCCCGTGTTCCCGTTATTATAGGATTGCATGGATAATCGGGTCTGAACGTGCAGCTGTCAGTACAACAGGAGTCTAAATCTGCATAGAGCACAGTGTTGCTGTTTTTGGAGGCCTTCTGCAGCTTACTCTGCATTTTGCATCTGTTTGTTTGCTAGAAAGGCTTTGTTAACTCAACATGTAAATGTGTCTGCTCTGCTGTGTGAAAACAGCCTTAAGACAACATAGGAATGTGACCACAGCAGGTGCAACAGAGTCCTCCACTGGACGGTTGACAGATGATAATCACAAATAGGTAAAAGTGGAAATGGCCATTTGAAGCCCAAACCTGAAAAGCTTTCCAGGACACTGTTCTGTCCTGACGTGGGTTATTATGTCTAAAAAGGGACACGGACAAAGGTCCAGCGCTGCTGGTCAGCAAAAAATACAAATGTTTACAATGATGAAAGTTGATTGTCCTGGTTTAAAATGACAAAATAAATAGCCAAATATTTGCTAATTATCTATTAGTTTGTTGATCCTAAAATGCATGTGAAAGAACTAGATTTTGTATTTTCATGTATTAAATAAAAAAAATGAAAATCTGAATATGATGTCACTATAATGCCAAATGAAGTACACCCAAGCTTTATTTAACTGACAAAAACAAAAGCCCCTTATTTGTATGAAAGAAGATAACGGCACAATTTAGATTTCAAAAGCTGCACCTGAATGGAACAAGGACATGTCTCCCCATGATGCATTTTGGCATGTTTGGAGGAAGACAACATATTAACATAAAATCCCCTAAACGAACTTAAACTAAAAAAAAGACAACATTTTTTAGAGCTTGTGTTTCCCTAAAACTTTTTTTATTAACATAATATCTGGTGAAAAAGTCACTGGTAAGTTTATTGTTTATTCAAAATATACAATGAACAACAAGGAGATCCATAAAGGTGCACGCCCACAAACTTTCTACAATGTTCGAAATGAAAGTAGGATGAAGCCAAAGCTTTTAAAGTCTCACTCATTTCTAGATTAGATGTCCAAATAAATGATTTCCTCCTGTGCATCATCTTAGAACAGACTATATGAGTCCACATATGCACAGATATTTGCTTACATGTGCATAAGTAAGCGAATAATAATGTTATTTTATTTCCATCAAACCCCCTTTTTAATTTACAGATTTCTGAATTTTTTACTTTTTGAAGCTCCTGTATGTCTTCTCCCAAGAAAAAGATAGTGGCATCATCAGCCAACAGCACTAATTTAAGCATTGTTGATACCTTGCCACTGTCATTTATATATAAAAGAAACCATTTCGGACCCAAGACTGACCCCTGAGGAACACCACAAGCAATGTCCATGATGATTCATGTTCTCCCAGTTCCGTAAGTGCCTCTCAAATAACTCCTTATCCAGTTTAACGAAACCCCCCAATCCCATTTCGTTCCAGTTTGTCAATTAAAACATTATGATTAACCATGTCAAAGGCTTTTTTTCAGGTCAGTGAATATTTCAACAATGTGTAATTTATGGTTTGTGATTTCCTCCATTAAATCAATCCGTGGCAGTAAGGTAGAGCTGTTTGTCCTGAAACCAGATTGATTTGCTGCTGAGGAACTTATGCGTGTCTAGAAAATGTTGTAGTCTTTTACGAAAAAATTTTTCAAGACTCTTTGAGAATTGTGGGAGTAGAAAGACAAGTCTGTAGTTTATGACAGTGTTTGTCCCCAGATTTATACAGTGGAACCACTTTGGCTGTTTTCATTTGGTTTAAAAATCGACCCATTTGGAATGGCAAGTTAGATCGGCCACTTGGCTCTGGGCAGTGGTGAATCAACCACCATCACAACTTGTCCAGCTGCAAGATTGTCTGAATTCTTGTGCCACTTGTGTCACTTCTGTAAGTCAGGAAGATGATGGCAAATAAAGTTGGACCAGAAGTGGTCTGCCAGGACTTGGCTGTGTCGCCATCTCCGTCTGCCCAGGAGTTTGCTGAAAGCACAAATGGCTTGTGGAAGTGATGCATCATAACGTCCCATGAGTAGTAGGTTTGGGGTGACTGGGTCTAAGTCAGCAGCATCCGAGGAAATATATCCAAGTGGCTTTGCATTGAGAATTTCCTTTGCCTCAATCAAAACGGTCTGCAGAACAGATTCTGTGACAGTATGGTCCTGCAATACCACTCGAAGGGCTGCCTTCACTGACTTGATTTCCCGTTCCCATGCCCCCCCAAAATGAGGGGAACCTGGCGGGTTGAATCAGAACTCTATTTTTTGTCCAGCCAGTTGCTCTTGGAGAGGAGCTTCTATGGTTTGGAAGCTGGTCTGTAGTTCAGCCGCTCCGGAAATTGGTCAGCAGGGTTCTGAAACCTCGGTAAATGGAGCTGTTTCTTCTCAGGTAGAGCCAGCAGACCCTGAACCGCCAGCACTGCGTCGAAGTACTCGCAGTAGAGCAGGGCAGCACTCAAATGTGCACCATCTACCTCGACCAGTGGGCCCACCAATAGGGGTTCAGCAACAGACAGTAAACTAGACTGTACTTTTCCGACCCTGGTGTTGACATATGGGGTGTTGCCATGGTACATCATCGGGGCGACGATGCAAAAAGAGGAGGGGGGGGGGGGGTAGAATGTGATGGGACAGACAGTTCTGGTCTGGTCCCATCTCAGTAAAGAGGCAGGTGGCTCGCATTAGACGGGTAAGCGGGGCGGGGCAAGCCATCCAATAAAAGGCAGCTGTCTGCTCCTCCAGTAGGACCGCTCTTGTGTGACACTACAGGTGTTAATGTGTGTTGAGACTCTAACTACAAGCAGCAACTGTAAGTACTCTCCCTCCCGTGTTGCCTGTGCGGCCTTAGCTAATGCCCATTGCTCTATTTTAACGTGTTTGGTATCGTGTGATCGCAGACTGGAGCTGTATCTGCTGTTACAGCATTAAACTGCACCCAGATATTCCTAACCAGATCTCGGCCCATGTGTGTGGCAGCCGTATTAAGGCTGATTTGACTCAGCCGCGCTACGAATGTAAGTCTGTGCCTCTGATTGGGGAGGGTCGTACTGATCCAGGGGGACCATGCCAGTTTGTTTGTTTGCAGTGTGGCTTCCCATCTGTGTGCCGAGAGCCGCTATTTCATTCAGCTTTGCCTGCAGCGGTGCCATCCAGAGTAGCGGAGCGTTTGACGGCATTGGCGGTGCACTGGCCCTCCTGCTGCTCCATCTCGCCATCCCGCCGCGACCAATCTCATCTCCAGTGCCGGTTGTGGGCCCAGAGGACTCCTCACTGCTGTCCTGTCTGTATGGATTTGTTCGTTTATAGTGCTTAGCGCTAATTAGTTGTTGGGCGTCAGACAACTGCTGCCGTGGCAACCACCAGAACGCTCACCGGATTGCCAGGAAGTATCCCGAGTTCGTTGGTGATGTTAAATGTATTTTATTATTATTAGTTGTGTGATTGGTGTGTAATTTTTGTTGGTTTTAAGTACTTGCTCGCCCTAGGTCAATGCTGCTACTTCCTGCAGATGAATAATTGGACTCCAAGCTCTTAACATTCACCAATATGGTTTTTAGCCTAGATTTGAATAAAGTGTGTATTTGAATGTCACCATCTGTTCCCAGTGTGATCATTTTAACCCACGTCCTTTTTACCCATCCCTGGGGGGAGGTTACCCAGGGTGGCGTTGTTTTAGCTTTTTTTATCATTAAATTATTTATAGCACCATTCCATTCTTGCCACACTAAGGACAAATATTGGCCGATATAACAGTCTACCCATACTTTTTACCCCCTAGCTCAGACTATTGCCCACCCACTCCACCCTTGTGATTTCTGTTCATAAAGTTTGCTTTGTATCTATTTAACAGAAAGTCTCTGATGGTGTTGTTATTGACTGAGGTCTCAAAGATGGTGATTATGTTAATGGTTCAACAAACTGCTTTAAGTAGTCGTTGATCGATTGAGGCTTGTAGACAAACTTCTGCTACTGGCAGAGGTGGAAAGAGTACTAAAATGTTGTACTTAAGTACAAGTACAATTACTTTCATGAAATTTTACTCAATTACAAGTAAAATTACCTGCCTCAAAATGTACTCAAGTAAAAGTAAAAAGTAGCTTATTTCAAATGTAGTCAGAGTAAAAGTTACTTAGTTACTTTTTTGACTGTGCAAGGACGGGCTCTTCTGAATAGTTAAAAAAAGACAATGGGGTATAAATGTCAAAGTGGCTGTTTTTTTAATTAAATGAACAAATATGCATATTGAAGTACAAAGGCAGTTACACTGCAAACTAGTAACATGAATTAGGTTATAGTCACAAGCCTATGACTTTTCCCTGAATGACACCCCCCCCCCTCCCCCAGGCAGATCCTGATAGGCCTACCCAGTCTCTCAGCCTCTCCAGTAGCAGGTGATGGTCAACAGTGTCAAAGGCTGCAGTCAGGTCCAGCAGGACCAGAACAGAACAGTCCCCTGCATCACTGTGAGTCAGAAGGTCATTAGAGACCCTAAGAAGAGCTGTTTCAGTAGAATGAGCTCTACGAAAACCTGACTGGAAGCTATCATAGATGTTATGTTCATCAAGAGCAGCTGTGAGTTGTTTAGCCACAACCTTTTCCAAGATCTTGGAGATGAACGGAAGTTTGGAGATGGGTCTGAAGCTGCTATGGAGAGAGGGGTCGAGACTCGGTTTTTTAAGAAGCGGGTGGATTACAGCATTCTTAAAGTAAGCAGGGACCTGACCAGAGACCAGAGAAGCATTAATTATAGAGAGCATGCTGGGACCGATGGACTGAAAAGCACTTTTAAACAAAGATGAGTGTAGGATGTGATGACTGTTGCTTGACTTGCTCCGCCCCAGCCTCTGCCATCTGGTCAAGATATCTTCTTATATTGATCAAACCTGTTGAATGACAAATACATAACACATATTTAATATATCTGGCAATTAAGTTTTGATAGAAGATGCAACAAGAATTGTTTTTAGTAATACATGCCTTACAAATACTATAATGTGTGTCGACAGACTCGTATAATTAAACTTTAAGTATGTTGACAGGATTGAAATGAATAAGAAACAGATTAAGGTATGATATTAAATTATTAAAAATTACCTGCTTCAATGATATTGTGCCTCTCAGTCCGGGTGGTCTTGAACTTTGGAAGAAGGATTGCAGCAGCAGTCAGCTCAGGGTCTTCCATCATCTCACCAAAGTGCTTTTGGACACCATCCTGAATGGCTCTGAAGAGTGGCAGACACATCTTGGAGACAGTCTCCAGTCTGCTGAGTTTTTCTTTTAGCTGGAAGATCACTTGAGGGGCGGGACTAGGAAGCTCAAAAATGACCAATCAGAAAAAAGAAGGAAATCCCGACTGTACCACACGACGCGGTAGATTTCTAGTTGTAGTAAAAAAAAAAATAGCATCTGGCAATGGCGCAAACATCTTTTATTTTTAGAAGAAATGCTTTTAGCACTTCTACTAGTGGTTTTAAAGACATCTGTGTCATTTAGAACAGAGGAAAGAGCCGCAGCAAACTCCGCCGCTGTCTTCGTTGTTTATGAGAAATTGAGCATCGCCGTGTATGACGTGAATTAAACAGGAGGAGTCTGGCAGGCCAGGCTATCTTTCTCGTACCATTAGCGCCTATTTTCTTCTCCTACCCACCATTCATTGCACTGTAAGTTCACTGAACACATGCTTCACACTAAGAAGTTCAACTCACCTGTTGACCGCTCAGACCCTTCATTCCTTCTCACAAGCTTTGATCTTAGGTCAGGGGTGGGCAATTATTTTTTCCATGGGGCCACATGAGAAATAGAAAATATTGTGGAGGGCCAGGCCAAAAGGCTGAAGTCAATTATGCATAATATTAATGGTATTTCTTTATAAAAAGCAGTAAATACCGTTGTTTTTTCAAGCTGGTAAGAGTAGACTATATGTTATAAATGAGCAAAAAGGAAAAATTGAGGTTGGCTTACAAAAATGTGATTTATTCAAATTTCCCAAGGCAATGGTAAACAAAGTGCGCATTTGGTTTTTGTTAAACATTTGTGACTTATATTAGTTAACAGTTTCAGTCACATTCACTCCAAAACACATTTTGAGTTTCAAATATTGTTGGAAAGAGGTTCTTAGCATTCTACAGACACACATTGTCTGTAAAATAAAATCACTGAACTGTGATCTTGAGAAAGAGGTTTAAAAAAAAGTGTCCCAGTTCACTGCTAGTTGCCTACATTTGTGGTCCAAACACCTTATTTTGTGTTTTTAAGCGATTTTTTTCTTATTCAATGAGAGAAATCTAGTCTCTGCTGGGCTTTAACGAGTGCATCAAAGTCAGGTTGAATGTCTGAGGTGGAGATGCGAAGCACAGCTGACAAATGATCATCAGTGAGAGAGGATCTTTACCTGGATTTTGTAAACTTCATCATTGAAAATGTTTGTTCACAAATGTAGGTAGAGCCGAAGAAAACCAACATCTTCTGAGCATGTCTCTTCAGGTTTGGGAAGCTCTCCTCCTTAAGAGAAGAGTAGAAATCTAGCAGAGATCTCAAATCTCTGCTTTCAAGTCCCACAACCGCTTCAGCACTTTCCCCAGGCTGAGCCATCTGACAGCTGTGTGGAGTCCTCCAAAAGAGCCACAAACTGTCTGTGATTCATCGCCCGTGCCCTGATGAAGTTTATTATTTTAGTAACAACATCAGTAACATGGTTGATCTTTAGCACTGACTTGCACAACACATGTTGGTGTATAATTCAATGCAAAAACACCTATTTTTGATCTGCATCGATTTCTGTCACTTTATCTTGCATGCGTTTCTAAAGTCCGACATTTTTCCCTGTAAGATTTGGACAACCGTCTGTTGTGACACCTGACAGTCTCTCCCATTGCAATCCCAGAGTGTCCGTGCACGCATTTACCTCTGTAAAAAGATCACTCCCTGTCGTTGTCCCTTTCATCGACCGCATTGCTGCCAGCTCCTCTGTGAGCTCCGCTATCCCCCGGACATCACAGCTCTCGTCTAAGGCCAATGAGAAAAAGTCAAAACTTGCCACTTCACGTTGCAGCTGAAGCTCCAGGTTCCCCACGGTTCGCCTGGACAGCGGGATTTGCTCAAATGCGCCTTTTTTTTCAGGGCATATTAGTGCGACAGAGTCCACCATGCATTCTTTGACAAACTCTCCCTCCGAAAACGGCTTGCTGTTTTTAGCTGTTTTGTGGGATATCACAAAGCTGGTCCTGGTTGCTGCATCCCTGGATGTGTGAAGCTTAGTAAAACAGCCTTGCTGCTTTTGCAACTTTGCTAGCAAAGCTTCGGATGTCTGTGCCCTCTCAGCATCAGATGAGTTCTTGTATTTTTCCGAGTGTTTCTTGTTGTAATGCCGACTCAAATTGTAGTCCTTAAACACGGCAATCTCCTCCCCGCAAACCAAACACACGGCTTTGCCTCCGACTTCAGTAAAAAAAAAAAATACTTAGCAGTCCAATTTTTGTTGAAAATCCTGTATTTGGCATCTTTCTTTCTTTTTTTCTTTTTCTTTTTTTTTTTGCATGAGCGGACATTTCTGGGGCTACAATCACCATGTCAACCGCGGGCACTTGTTGCTATACGTATTGCGTCATTGTGCACGTAAAAACAACTTCAAAATAAAAGCAATGCAGCCTTAGCCCATTCATGAGGTAAAATGAGAAAATACATTTATTTTGTAATTTCCAATTAACCTTGCGCGGGCCGGTCAAAGTCAACCAAAGGGCCGTATGTGGCCCGCGGGCCATAAAATGCCCAGGTCTGGCTTAAATTAATTTCACCATTAGAACAAAGGATGTTGTGTAGGCGTGAGATCACCAAAGATGATAGGGTCTTTTAAATCTTACTTTCAGATAAGCTGAAGACGTTCAGCAGCTGAAACTGGGGGTGAACTGGCAGGAACTCCACCGCAGAGAGAAAATGAATACCTGCTAGGAACAAATAGAACAAACAAACCAAAACCCCCATACTGCTGGGATTCAACAATACAGCTTATCTGTGCAATAACATATCAAAATGATTTTAGTTTTAAGATATTTTATGTTTTTCTTCAATGTAACATCAACCTATCAAGAAATTTGTCATCAAATATATTTCAGAAAACTGAGAAGGTTGCATATGCATTTTGCATGTTGTAACTTTTACTCTGAACTTTATCAAGTGTTCACTTACATAAATGTTAGAATATCACCTTAGGCCCCGTTCATGCAGACTCTAAGGGATAGATAGTAACATACATGTAACAGTAAATGAAACAGTGCCTGACTGTTTAAAACTCCATTTACAACTTAGTGTAGCATCCTGTATGTTGGGGTCAAACTTCAAGGATAAAGAGCTTCGTCAGTGTATACTTAGGCCCCGTTCATGCAGGCTCTAAGTAACATTTAAAAGGATGTCCAATAAAAGGAAGCCTCTTCATATGTTATGTTCTGTCTGCAAATATCAGAGAAATGTTCATGGTCACAACTTCTGACAAGCACATAACAAAATGTACAGACAGACTAAAAGATATGATGAGGACATCTTTTCTCTAATCTCCATAAAAATGGATTAATTTGTGAGCTTCTTGCGGACAGTTTTGCCTTCTTTTATCCGGTCCGTCTCCTCTGTGCTACATGATTTAATCTAATTTTGCAGTACCACGCTGAAGCCATCTTTACAAGCACATGTACATGATTACTTTCTTCTGAAGAATTTTGGTGACACTTTTCAAAGAAGAAATTCTTGCCTTCAGTCTCCTTGTCTTCCAGGATTGCAATCTAAGCTTTTTCTGAACTACGCATACCTTTTCATTTGCCGACAGAACTCTCCTTTTAAGCGTTTTGGGAGACTCTGATCTGATAGCAATGGTCACTCAGGATGCTATTTGGCTGTAATGGCACAGTGTTAAACTGACCAGAGTCTGAGTCATTCTGGTGTTGAACACTGTGACCAGAATGAGCAGTATAACACTCAACTGCTTGCAGAGGAATGGCATCATGTGTTACATTTTGAGTAACAAAGACCTCTTGAGGTGACTCCACACATCAATATATTGCTCAGATCAACACCAACTTTTATGGCACATGTGTACACCTGCATCTACATCTGCAACCTTCTCAAAACTTACCTTGTCATTCCTACTTACCTGTTCTTCCCTTCTTGGAATAGGTTTTTTGACCTTAAAGGACGAGAAGATTGTAGGTATGGCTGTGTCCTTCAGGCAAACTCTCCCCTAAAATAAAAAAACATAATTACTTAATTAAAAAAAAGAGATTCACATATACACACATCAGACAAGGTCAGCTTCTGAAGAACACACTGGTACACCAGAGCACTGTGTGTGTGTGAGTGAATGTGCTTGCATGTGTGTGTGTGTGTGTGTGTAAAAGGCATGTGTAGTGTTTGTTATTTATAAAGCATATGTTGTTGGATTTTATCCAGAATCAAGACTTTGAAAATATATAGTTTAATTACAGTTTGATTTATTTGACATCTGTATAATGTTTATTATTTTGTTTTTTCCCCCTAAATGCCTAACGTTTTAGTTTAACATGAATATTTGTCATTCATCCCAATACATAAAGTTACACATTAAAGACTGTCCAAAAATTAAATTGTTTCTCTGAGTAATTAACCATAGAATTAGATGGAAATTAATAACATGATTGTGTTCCATCTAAACAGCCCTAGTCACAGACAATTCAAGGGTGGGGAAGATTTTCTTCTAGTTACACAGCAATGTAACGTCGGTATGTTATACAGCTAATGCTTCAATTTTTTAAATCTCAACCAAAATATGAAGTAATGTGTTTGTACCCTGGAGTCCGTGGTGAAGTGATGACTCTCAAAGTGTTCACTGCACAAGCGGGAGAATGAATTGGGAGTCCAGCACTCTGTTCTTTGGTTGCTCACCCAAAGGTCAAGCCTCTCTGGATCACCTAGAGGAAAACTTCATACAAAGAACTAATTAAGTATATGGCTTTAAAATACTTACCGGAAATTACTGACTCGAGCGTACTGCAATATAAGCCTCACCCCAAAAAAAAAGTTTATCTGATGGCATACAGACTTCTAACATCAAGCACTATCTACCAACTCACCGAGCTGCAGTATATCTGTGGTCAGGTCAGGCTTGGGGAGAAAATATGACACGTCTTTCAGGATGGACTTCATCTTTGGTAGCTGGCGAAGCTGGAAAAAGCAGGATCTAACCACCTGGCTAATGTGGGAGTCCATCCGCATCTCTGGGTCCAAAACCACCCCCAGGTTAGTGATGGTTGGCTTCACTAAGCTGCAAAAACAGGGTTGCAGGACAGGACTAACTGCAGTGGGAGAGAGAGGAACAAATATTCCAGTTATAAATATTAAATATTTTAACAAATAAATATTTGTTAAAAGGAAGAAACTGATGATGACTTTAAGATTAGAGGAATGTTCTAGAACGGGTCTGGAACCAACGATGGCCCTTTGGATCAAATTTGGATTAAAAAAATAGCTCATGATTTTATTTATGGATGGAATAAAAATACAGGTTTTACGCATCTTCTCAGTATCTTCATGTTGCACGACTTTCCACAGCAGGACACAAAACTGCCAGAATTATGATTAGATAGATTTACGTTTTAATCTCAGAATCCCAACTTTTCCCAGAATCCTCACATTATTCTATTAATTCAGAGAAAATATACATTTTTCAGAGGTCTCGCTCCCCTGCTGTGGATATTTCTCAAAATTCAACCATTTTTTCTTTTCAAAAGCTTTAGTAAGAGTTTGGACTCTAAACAAGTTTTACTTTGCAGACTGCTTGTCTACACCTTCATCAGATCTGCTCATAATAAAACATTTGGGTTATATTTAATGTCTAGAGAAGATGCTCTTCCTGGGCATTAAGTTATCAAAACAGATATAAGTTTTTTTTACCATAATTTTAACTGCTATCAGCTGATAAAAATAATAAAAACAGCCTGATCATTAAAGGGGTGTAAGTGAAACCGCGCAGGTCACACAAACCATCATGCTGTCTATATGACTACGAGTGAAGGAATTGTGTGAGGATTCACTCACTGCACCAGAACACCTGCAGTCTCAACCAGGAAAACAGCTGCTGGAATGTGATTAGAGGCTGGGATTAGGGAACGTCAGACAAAAATGGATGATGAACCTATAAACAGACCACTTAATGGACGATCATAGCAACACCTAAAGAAGCAGCTGGACCAGAAGCAGACCAGAACTCCTGAAACTGCCCCTCTCCTGATCTATATGGTTGATACCTACATGGAGGACCAGTGTCTGATGTTAGGAACAACATTCGGGCATCAATGGCTGCATGGTGTCACAGTTGTTAGCACTGTTGCCTCGCAGCATGAAAGTTGCAGATTTGAAACTCGGCTGCGGCCTTTCTGCGTGGAGTTGCGTGTTCTCCCCATGCATGCGTTGGTTTCCTCCGGGTACTCCGGTTTCCCCCACGGTCAGATTCAATTCAATTCAATTCAATTCAAGTTTATTTATATAGCACCAAATCACGACAAGAGTCGTCTCAAGGCACTTCACATAAACATTCCAATTCACAGGCCATTAAGCCAATCAGAAATAATGTTTCCTATATAAGGAACCCAGCAAATTGCATCAAGTCACTGACTAGTGTCAGTGACTTTACAGCAATCCTCATACTAAGCAAGCATGCAACGACAGTGGAGAGGAAAACTCCCTTTTAACAGGAAGAAACCTCCAGAGAATCCTGGCTCAGTATAAGCAGCCATCCTCCACGACTCACTGGGGATCGAGAAGACAGAGCAGGCAGGCGCACACACACACACACCAGCGGATGAGGGTGGAACTGCAATTTTTCTTACTTCCGGGATGGGACCATTTTTAGAGCGGCATTGTGGGGGCTTGGTTAAAACACAGACAATTAAAAATGTAAGTCCCAAAACAAAAAATAACATCTCCAATTACACACAGACATTACCTGATGAGCCTGTGATTGGTGTCAATGTGCACCATATACTTTGGGCAAGGAACTGTGTACGTCCTTCTCACTACACATCCCAGATGTGTCATTCGAGCAAGTACACCCGCACTGTCCACACGATGCATGGATGCATTCAATTCAATTCAATTCAATTCAAGTTTATTTATATAGCGCCAAATCACAAGAGTCGTCTCAAGGCACTTCACATAATAAACATTCCAATTCACAGTTCATTAAGCCAATCAGAAATAATGTTTCCTATATAAGGAACCCAGCAAATTGCATCAAGTCACTGACTAGTGTCAGTGACTATACAGTAATCCTCATACTAAGCAAGCATGCAGCGACAGTGGAGAGGAAAACTCCCTTTTAACAGGAAGAAACCTCCAGAGAATCCTGGCTCAGTATAAGCAGCCATCCTCCACGACTCACTGGGGATCGAGAAGACAGAGCAGACACACACACACACACACACACACACACACACACACACACACACACACACACACACACACACACACACACACACACACACACACACACACACACACACACACACACACACACACACACAAGTAATGTGTCTATAGTTATATTGTGATGTCTTAGTAAATATTGTATTTGGTGAAAGATAAACTTTATTGTATTTATCCTAGTGAATCTATAATTAAACGGATAAACTAGTATTAGCACATCAAAAGTCAATGAAAACAAAAAGTTATTATCAGGAGAGAGAGAATGTATTAGTGGTTAGCAGCAGTGTGCTAGTCGATGGCCCCCTCCATGAGGCCACCACAGCTCAGCAGAACGTCATTGTAGCTTCTTCTGGGGAGAAAAACACTTACAGAGAAAATAAAGTTGACAGCTGAAATTGCACAAAATAGTACAGTTAAAGAGCGGACTGTAGAAGAAAGCAGTAGAGTGTGAAAAGTGGTCAGTGTGTCCTCCAGCAGTCTAAGCCTATAGCAGCATAACTACAGAGTTAACTCTGGATAATCTATCCTATTTAGATGTAGGCATGTTGGAGGCAGGGCAAGGGAGAGCCGTCTTTACCGACTGTACACTCCACTTCCCTGTACTCCCCCACTTGTCCGGATTTAGGCTAACATCAGATTTTAACTATAGGCCCTATCAAATAAAAATGTTTTAAGCCTATTCTTAAAAGTAGACAAAGTGTCTGCCTCACGGACTAAGGCTGGGAGCTGGTTCCACAGGAGAGGAGCCTGATAACTAAAAGATCTGCCTCCCATCCTAAGTTTAGATATTCTTGGAACCACCAGTAGACCTGCAGTCTGAGAGCGAAGTGCTCGGTTAGGAACATATGGAACAATCAGATTACTGATGTATGATGGACCTTGATTATTAAGAGCTTTATATGTGAGAAGAAGGATCTTAAAATCTATTCTGAATTCAACAGGTAGCCAATGTAGGGAAGCTAAGACAGGAGAGATATGATCTCTCTTTGTAATTCTCATCAGAACTCTAGCTGCAGCATTTTGGACAAGCTGAAGACTTTTAACTACATTCTGTGGACTTCCTGAGAGTAATGAATTACAGTGATCCAGTCTTGATGTAATAAATGCATGAACTAGTTTTTCAGCATCACTCCTGGAAAGGATGCTTTTAATCTTAGCAATATTCCGAAGGTGGAAAAAGGAAATCCGACAAACTTGTGAAACCTGGGATTTGAATGACATGTCCTGGTCAAAGATAACACCAAGGTTCCTTGCTTTGTTCTCAGAGATTAATGTAATGCCATTAAGGTCAGGCGATTGGTTAAGCAATTTCCTTTTCTGGATTTCTGGTCCAAAGATGAGAACTTCCGTCTTGTCTTGATTTAAAAGCAAGAAGTTAAGAGTCATCCAATTTTTTATGTCCTCAAGACAAGCCTGTAATCTACCCAACCGATTAGGTTCATCAGGGTTAATGGATAAATATAACTGAGTATCGTCAGCATAACAGTGGAAGTTTATCCCTGTCATGTTCCTGGGCAGAGGTGAGTCACACCTTCTCCTCTCACCAGACTCTGAGCTAATTCTCCACAGGTGAGGAGCAGGGGGAGCGGCAGCTGCAGGAGATTTCCCAATCAGGGACGCGGGTTCAAAAGGAGGATGGAGACACATCACTTTGCCGGATGATTGCACCAGTTTAGGTAGCACCAGCCACTCTACTCTGAACTTTGATCTTGTTAATTCGTGTTTTGACTCGCCTTCGACTAGTGGATTTATGACCTTGGATTGTATTTTGGATTTGGAATTGGATTATCCCTTACGCCTGTTTTTGTCTCGCTCAGGATCATCTCATCATCTACTCACCCTCGCTGTCTTCGTTTTCTGGAACATACTCATCACGTCCCATCCTCCTCCGCCGTTCCTGTTTGGCTTTCCCTCTGCTACCTCACCCCTCCTGGATCTCTCATCCTCTGCCCAGCGTCCTCCCCGGCTTCCCCTCCTCTACTGATTAACCTGAGCACCTCAGAGACTCGAGCCGTATTGCTCATCCCACAGGACTTCCCTGTGCGGTTTCAGTTCCCGTTTTTATAATAAAGACATTTTACTTTACTGCTTTGGACTACGTGTGCTGATTCTGCATGTCTTGGGTTAGACACTTACCTCGAGCCATGACAGAATCATCCGGCCACACATCTAATCCAGCGGAGTCAGCACTCGCGGATCTGGCTACCCGGATGTCCCAACAAGAGCAGACACTTCCCGTCCTCATGGAGCAGCTGAATATCACCAACCAACGTTATCAACGTTTTGAGACCGTCCTGCAGCAGCTTCAGGAGCAGCTCTCCTCTACAGCCTCGGGTTCCGTCCCCGCTCCAGCGACAGCCGCCGCTCCGGCGTTCAGAACAGAACCACACGCACACGCCTCGGGAGGTGTGGTTTCACCTGGACCGGAGGCGCTCGGCTCTCCGGAAATCACCCACTTCCGTTCGGCTCCTCCTCGGCAATGTCCGACCTTCTCCGGTGAATTCGAGGATTGCTTTGGGTTTCTGCTACAGTGCCGCCTAGCGTTTGAAGACTCCCCGAGGTCTTTTCCTACTGACTCAATGAAGGTCTCGTTTATTGTTGGACTACTTAGAAGCAAGGCGCTTCGGTGGGCGGAGGCTAAGAGCAGAAATCCTAATTTCCTGTCTGGTTCTTACCCAGACTTTCTGGAGGATTTTAAACTGACTTTTTGCAGTTCAGAGACCACCACTGACATCAGAAAAAGACTGTTGCACCTCTCGCAGGGAAGAAGGTCAGTGGCTGACATGTCTCTGGAGTTTAGGACCTTGGCTGCAATGACATCATGGGGAGACGATGCCCTTAAAGCAGCATTCATCGAAGCGCTGAACGATCGGGTAAGGAACCAGCTGGCTCTGTGCCCCGAGCCATCAACCCTGGACGGACTGATCTCATTATGCATCTCTATCGACAAGAGACACAGGGAGCTTCAGAAGACACCATTCAGGGATCTGTCACCACCTGTAGCACATCGTCCATCCCATAGGTCTCCTCCTCTGGACTCACCCGAGGAGCTCATGCAGGTGGGACGTACCCACCTTACTCCAGAGGAGCGCCAACATCGTTACAGTAAAGGGTTGTGCCTTTACTGTGGAAAACCAGGACACATGGTGCACACTTGCCCTGCGGTGTCAAAAGGGCGTGCCCACCAGTAGTTCCGGGAGTTCTGGTGGGCAGTCATTCAGGTAAAGAGACCTCCCGTTTTCTTATTGACTGTGCTTTGACTGTTAACAGTCGTCGCCACCGGACGACTGCTCTAGTAGACTCAGGATGTGAACAGTCTTTGGTGGACCCTCAACTGGTGCGGGATTGGGGACTGTCTACTGTTCCACTGCCGGAACTTTTAACAGTGTCCTCCCTGGATGGGAGGCCCCTGGCCAAAATCACCCACCGGACCCAACCACTCCAGCTCCAGGTCTCAGGTAACCACACGGAGATGATCTCATTATTTGTGTTTCCCTCCCCGCAGAACCAAGTAGTTCTAGGCCATTCCTGGCTTAGGGTACACAACCCGTGTTTGGACTGGAGATCAAGCCGTGTGGAGACCTGGAGTCCGGAGTGTCATCTTACCTGCCTGACCTCTGCTTCCTCTGGATCCAAGGACTCTGAAAAGACTCTTGTGGAGCTGCCCGATCTCACCCAGGTACCAAGTGAGTACCATGACTTGCAGCAAGTGTTCAGTAGAGATC
Organism: Nothobranchius furzeri; assembly: GCF_043380555.1. Classification (NCBI taxonomy): domain Eukaryota; kingdom Metazoa; phylum Chordata; class Actinopteri; order Cyprinodontiformes; family Nothobranchiidae; genus Nothobranchius; species Nothobranchius furzeri. Next base: position 38,215,573 of record NC_091746.1, read on the forward strand.
AAGCAGCCACGTTGCCACCTCACCGTCCATTTGACATTGGAATAGACCTGTTGCCAGGAGCTCCGCTCCCAACCAGCCGCCTCTACAGTCTGTCAAAACCTGAACAGGACAGTATGAGGAAATACATTACAGAGGCCCTGGCCAATGGCATAATCAGGCCATCCATCTCGCCTCTGGGAGCTGGGTTTTTCTTCGTGGCCAAGAAGGACCGGTCGCTTCGCCCTTGTATTGATTACAGGGGTTTAAATCAAATAACGGTGAAGGACAAGTACCCGCTCCCTCTACTCTCATCAACCTTTGAACCTGTGCAAGATGCCACTGTTTTTACGCGGTTTGATCTCCGCAATGCATATCACCTGGTCAGAGTCCGCCAAGGTGACGAATGGAAGACAGCTTTTAAGACACCCCTGGGGCACTTTGAATATTTGGTGATGCCCTTTGGCCTCACTAATGCTCCAGCGGTGTTTCAGAGACTCGTGAACTCAGTGTTGGGGGACTACATTAATGACTTTGTATCTGTATATCTTGATGATATTTTGATTTTTTCTAGGTCCATTGATCAACACCAGAAACATGTTCGGATGGTACTCCAACGGCTGTTGGAGAACAGACTATTTGTAAAAGCCGAGAAATGTGAATTTCATCCATGCTTTCGTTCTTTTTTAAACACAGAAACAGTTTTGTTTACCTGTTTGTAGCTACGGTTTCGCCGACAGCTGCCGGCTTCTTCAGGCTGACGCTGATGGTGGCGCGTCACTTCCTTCTCCGTTTATCTGCGGGCAGCAGAGGACGTTGTCGCCCTCTACTGCCCGCTCTCCCCTCTCCGACGATGCAGTCCCATGCGTGGTCCAGCGTGTAAACTCCGTCGTCCCTGTTCATGGTCCCACATCCACGTCTCCTTATCTCTATTGCTTCCTTGATCCATCTTTTGTATTTTTGTTGTTCAGTGGTTATGATCCGTGTGCTGTCCCAGTCCATTATATGGTTTTCTCTTAAGCAGTGATCTGTTACGGCTGACTTTTTTATTGTACTTTCTGCTTCTTCTTTTGCTGCTCTTGTGTGTTTACGATTTGCCTCTTTCTCGCACTCCTTTCTGTGTTCTATTGTTCGTGTATTGAGTTGGCGTCCGGTTTCTCCTATGTATGTTTTATTGCATATTTTGCATGGGATTTCGTAGATGACTCCACATTTTTGTCCAGCTGATATTTTGTCTTTTGGGTGTACTAATCTGTTTCTAACTGTTGTGTATGGCTTTGTTGGTGTGTTTATGTTGTGTTTTTTCATTGTTGCTCTTATTTTTTCCGTTATGCCTCTGATGTATGGTAGGGTTATCACTGGTTTTGGTTCTTGTCTTTCTGGGTTTCTGGTTCTTTTTTTGGGTTGTTCTTTGCTTTCTGTTTTTGTTTGTTGTTTTCCTTTGTTTATTGCCCATGTCGGGTATCTGCAGGTCTTTAAAGCGTGTTGTATGTGTTTGTCCTCTTGTTTGCGGTCTCTCTCTTCTGTTATTATGTTTGCTCGGTGATATAATGTTCTGATTACTGACATTTTGTGTATGGTGGGATGTTCTGATGTCCATAATAAATATTGGTCTGTGTGTGTTGGTTTCCTGTATGTGTTTATGTTTAGGGTACCGTCGGTCTGCCTGGTGATTTTCATGTCCATAAATGCTATGCTGCCTTCTGTTTCTAACTCATAAGTGAATTTTATGTTGCCCGTGTCTTCAATATTGTTTAAGTGTTGTGTTAGTGTTTCTGTTTGACCTTTTGGTATGATTTCCAGTATGTCGTCTACGTAGTGTTTCCATAGTTTTATTTTGCAGTTTGGGGGGGCGGTGGCTATGGCTTTTTGTTCCAGGTCTTCCATGAAAAACTCGCACAGGGTGGCTGATAACGGGTTACCCATGGCGAAGCCTTCCAGTTGTTTGTATATAGTGTTGTCGTATGTGAAGTAAGTGGAGTTAGCTACCAGTCCTATCAGTTGTGCTATGTCATCTGCTGTGAGGTTTGTCCTTTTATGTAAAGTTTTGTCTTGTCTGATTCTGTTAACTACTATGTCTATGGTTTTTTGGGTTGGTGTTTTTGTGAACAGAGATGTGACGTCATGTGAGATGAGTATGTCGTTGTCTTCTATTGTAATTTCCTTTAGTTCTTTTGCCAATTCTATGCTATTTTTGCAGTGTTGGTCTGTATTTCCTAATAACGGGCTGATGATTCTGCTGATATCTTTTGCCATGTTGTATGTTGGTGTACCTATGCTGTCAACTATTGGTCTAAGTGGGGTGTTTTGTTTATGTATTTTTGGTGTTCCATATATTCTTGGTGTTATGTTTGCTGTGGGAATCCAGTGTTTGTACATTTTTTCTGTTATTTTGCCTTTTTCGTGCAGTGGCTTCAGTAATTTTTTCATGTTTTTCTTAATGTTTTCTGTTGGATCTTTTTTAAGTATTTCATATGTATTTTTGTCTTCTAGCATCTGTTTCATCTGTTGTTTATATTTTTCTCTGTCCATAACTACTGTGGTTCTTCCTTTATCTGCCGGTAGAATAATTATCTGTTCATTTTTGGATAAAGCTGTCATGGCTGATTGTTCTTCTTTTGTAATATTGCTGTGTTGAATTTGGCTGTTTTTTAATATCCCAACTACGTTATTTCTGAGTTCTGCTTTCTTTCCCTCATCTGTGATCTGTTTACATGCTAGTTCTGTTGCTACAATAAATTCATCATATGGTATTTCTTTTGGTGTGACTGCAAAGTTTAAACCTTTCTTTAATATGCTCTCTTCTGCTTCTGTTAGTTTGTATTGTGAAATGTTACATACCCATGAGTTTGGTGTGGAGTTGCCTTGTATTTCTCCCCTCTTTTTCTTGTTTATGAGTCTGTTTAACTTCTTTATGTGTCTTTCTTTCACTTTTATGAACTCTTGTTCCTGTTTTTCCATCATGTCTCCTTTAATTAGTCCCTCCATTTGTTTATCAAGTTTGTAATTCCTTTTCAAGTCCAGGTGTCCTCTTTCCAGTTCGTCCTCCACACGCCTCTGTTTGGTTATGACGTTCCTTATCCTCTCCTTGAGCAGTGCTCTCTGTGCTCTTTCTATTATATTTTGTGCTGTCTGGGTCCGGATCGATGTTTTCAGCTGTAGGCTTGTGGGTGTGATGTTTTCGTCCCGGCATCTTAAACAGAAGCGAAGGTGGTTTCTTAGACGTGCGCGTTTCTGGTGTAATCGTTCCAAACGGCGGAAGTCCTTCGTTCTTTGCTGTCCGTATTTCTCTTTGAACATCTTAGGTGTGTTCTTGCTGTGTCTTTGTAAATCCATGCTTTCGTTCTTTTTTAAACACAGAAACAGTTTTGTTTACCTGTTTGTAGCTACGGTTTCGCCGACAGCTGCCGGCTTCTTCAGGCTGACGCTGATGGTGGCGCGTCACTTCCTTCTCCGTTTATCTGCGGGCAGCAGAGGACGTTGTCGCCCTCTACTGCCCGCTCTCCAAAACTGTTTCTGTGTTTAAAAAAGAACAAAAGCATGGATTTACAAGGACACAGCAAGAACACACCTAAGATGTGAATTTCATGTTTCAGTAGTTAAGTTTCTTGGTTTTGTTTTAGAAAGTGGACGGCTGAGGGCGGACCCAGACAAGGTCCAAGCAGTGACTGAGTGGCCTACCCCTGCCACCAGGAAACAACTGCAGCGGTTTCTTGGCTTTGCAAACTTTTACAGACGGTTTATCCGCAATTACAGCCAGACCGCAGCCCCTCTGACAGCTCTAACCTCTGTTGTTAAGCCCTTTTCCTGGTCTCCAGAAGCCGAAAATGCATTTAGGACTCTGAAGAGGAGGTTCACCGAGGCCCCAGTCCTCTCCAGACCAGACCCCAAGCAGCAGTTCACTGTGGAGGTGGACGCCTCTGACACTGGGGTTGGCGCAGTCCTCTCTCAGGTATCCCCAGAAGACCACAAACTTCATCCGTGTGCCTTCTTCTCACGGCGCTTGACACCCACCGAGAGCAGGTATGACGTGGGGGACAGGGAGTTACTGGCAGTAAAACTGGCTTTGGAGGAGTGGAGACATTGGCTGGAGGGGGCTGAACTACCATTTATCATTTGGACTGATCATAAAAACCTGATCTATCTCAAGGAGGCAAAGAGACTGAACCCTCGACAGTATAGGTGGTCTTTGTTCTTCTCCCGCTTTAACTTTGTTTTTCCTATAGACCAGGATCAAAGAACACAAAGCCTGACGCTCTGTCTCGCCAGCACTCCTCTGAAGATGAGACGGCTCCTAGCACCATCTTGCCTGCCTCCTGCATCGTTGCTGGAGTAACATGGCCCATAAGAGACCAGGTCCTGGAGGGCCTTAAGGTGGATCCTGGCCCAGGTAACGGACCCTCCAACAGACTGTTTGTTCCCCAGGCACTACGAGGAAAGGTTATTCACTGGGCTCACACCGGGAGGTTCTCAATCCACCCTGGAGTAGGACGTACTGTGGCTCTGATCAGGCGATCTTTCTGGTGGCCCTCCCTCTACAGAGACGTGAAGGAGTATGTGTCGGCCTGCCACGTCTGTGCCCAACAAAAAGGTACCAATCAGTCTCCAGCAGGCCTACTCTGTTCCCTACCAGTGCCGTCCCGTCCTTGGTCCCATATTGCCTTGGACTTTGTTTGTGGGTTGCCACCTTCGCATGGTTTTAGTGTCATTTTAACTGTTGTGGACAGGTTCTCCAAAGCCTGTCATCTGGTGCAGTTAAAGGCTCTCCCTACATCTGCCGTCACGGCCCAGCTTTTAATTAAACATGTCTTTCGTCTGCATGGGATCCCAACAGAGATCCTCTCTGACCGAGGCCCCCAGTTCGTGTCTCGTGTCTGGAGGGAGTTTGCCACCGCCTTGGGAGCCCAGGTGGCTCTGACCTCGGGGTTTCATCCGCAGACCAACGGACAATGCGAGCGGATGAACCAAGAGTTGGGTGCCATGCTTCGCTGCGTCTGCGCCACCAACCCATCCACCTGGAGTGAGCATTTGGCTTGGGTCGAATATGCCCATAATAGCCATGTCTCCTCCGCCACAGGTCAGTCTCCCTTCGAGTCCTCCCTCGGATATCAGCCCTCTCTGTTCCCCCTTCATACAGATGCCACCATCACCACTCCTCAGTTCCTTCATCAGGCCCGCCGCACTTGGATCACCACGAGGTCGGCTCTTCAGCGGACCGCGGAAAGGAATCAGCGACTGGCTGACCGACACCGTCGTCCTGCTCCCACCTACTCTCCCGGTCAAATGGTCTAGTTGTCGTCCAAGGATGTCCCGCTGAAGGCGACCACCAGGAAGTTCTCTCCTAGGTTCCTTGGTCCCTTCAAGGTCGCGGCGGTCCCTAGTCCGACGACCGTGCGGTTGGAACTCCCGTCGTCTCTTCGGATCCATCCTGTGTTCCATGTCTCCCTGATCAAACCCGTCGTTTCCAGCCCTCTGTGCCCGGTTCCGGCTCCGCCTCCTCCTGCTCAGCTCTACAAAGGGGGGCTGGTATACAAGGTGCGGCGCATCCTCGACTCTCGCCCCCGTGGTCGGGGTCTTCAATATTTGGTGGACTGGGAGGGGTACGGCCCGGAGGAACGCTCCTGGATTCCCCAGTCCAACATCGAGGACCCCTCTCTCATCTCGGACTTCAAGGCCTCCAGATCCGGTGCTAGGACGCCGGGGGGCATCCGTTGAGGGGGGGGGCACTGTCATGTTCCTGGGCAGAGGTGAGTCACACCTTCTCCTCTCACCAGACTCTGAGCTAATTCTCCACAGGTGAGGAGCAGGGGGAGCGGCAGCTGCAGGAGATTTCCCAATCAGGGACGCGGGTTCAAAAGGAGGATGGAGACACATCTTTTTGCCGGATGATTGCACCAGTTTAGGTAGCACCAGCCACTCGACTCTGAACTTTGATCTTGTTAATTCGTGTTTTGACTCGCCTTCGACTAGTGGATTTATGACCTTGGATTGTATTTTGGATTTGGAATTGGATTATCCCTTACGCCTGTTTTTGTCTCGCTCAGGATCATCTCATCATCTACTCACCCTCGCTGTCTTCGTTTTCTGGAACATACTCATCACGTCCCATCCTCCTCCACCGTTCCTGTTTGGCTTTCCCTCTGCTACCTCACCCCTCCTGGATCTCTCATCCTCTGCCCAGCGTCCTCCCCGGCTTCCCCTCCTCTACTGATTAACCTGAGCACCTCAGAGACTCGAGCCGTATTGCTCATCCCACAGGACTTCCCTGTGCGGTTTCAGTTCCCGTTTTTATAATAAAGACATTTTACTTTACTGCTTTGGACTACGTGTGCTGATTCTGCATGTCTTGGGTTAGACACTTACCTCGAGCCATGACAATCCCATGCTGTCTAATGATTTTACCAATTGGGAGCATATATATAGTAAAAAGAATTGGTCCAAGCACTGAACCCTGTGGTACTCCGCAAGTAACCCTGGAGTATGAAGAAGATTTGTCATGTACATTTACAAAATGAAATCTGTCAGACAGGTAGGATTTAAACCAGCCTAACGCTGTTCCTTTGATCCCTACAACATGTTCAAGTCTTTCTAAAAGAACATTGTGATCAACTGTGTCAAAGGCAGCACTGAGATCTAACAAGACTAGAACAGACACAAGGTTCTTATCTGAGGCCATGAGAATATCATTTGTAACTCTCACCAATGCAGTTTCAGTACTGTGATACTCTCTAAAACCAGACTGAAATTCCTCAAACAGAGCATTAGTGTTTAAATGCTCACATACTTGGATGGCCACTATTTTCTCCAGGACTTTGGATAAAAATGGAAGGTTAGATATTGGTCTATAATTCATTGGGTCATCTGGATCCAGAGAAGGCTTCTTAAGTGAAGGTTTGATTACAGCCACCTTAAAATCTTGTGGTACATACCCATTTACTAAGGATAGATTGATTAAATCTAGAATGGGGGCAGTAACCAAAGGAAATGCATCTTTAAATAATTTGGCTGGGATTGGATCCAAAATGCAAGTTGAAGGTTTAGATGAAGCTAATATTTTTGATAACTCTGAAAGCTCAACTGGATCAAAACGGTTCAAGCACAGATGAGGTTCTAGAGTCACCTCTGAAGCTGCCTCACTTACTGAGGAAGAAGAAATCGCATTAGGGAGGATGCTAAAGATTTTGTTTCTAATAGAATTAATTTTACTTGTAAAAAATCCCATGAAGTCATTGCTGCTGAGGGCTAAGGGAATAGATGGCTCAGAGCTACGATTCTGTGTAAGTTTAGCAACTGTACTGAAAAGAAATTTAGGATTATGCTTATTCTCCTCAATTAATGCGGAAAAATAAGCAGTTCTAGTTTGTTGAAGCTTATTTTTATAAAGCACAAGACTATTTTTCCAGGACAGGTAGGCCTCCTCATGGTGCGTAGAGCGCCATGTTCTCTCCAATTTTCTAGAGTTTTGTTTTAAGGCTCGTAGATGAGAGTTAAACCAGGGAGCCAACTTCCTGTCCCTAATTACCTTCTTTTTTAAAGGGGCAACATCATCTAATGCCACACGTAAAGAGGAATTCACATGACGAACTAAGGCATCAATTTGTGAGAGGCTAGAACTGAAAATATTGCCCTCTGCTACATGCCTCTGAGATGCTGAGGACAGTAAAGATGGAACAGTTGATTTAAAAGACGCAACTGCGTTGTCAGATAGAGACCGACTATAATGAAATTTACTTTCATGTCTCGAGAACTCAGTTATAAAAAACTCAAAGGTTATCAGAAAGTGGTCCGAGAGGACTGGATTATGTGGAAAGATTGTTATTTCCTCACACTCAATGCCATAAGTCAGAACAAGGTCCAATGTATGATGGCAGGAGTGGGTGGAGCTATGTATTCTTTGAGTAAAACCAATTGAGTCTAAGATATTACTAAAGGCTACATTGAGGCAATCATTTTCGATGTCCACATGAATGTTAAAATCCCCCACTACAATGACCTTATCAGTATTTAGCACCAAATCAGATAAAAAATCAGAGATCTGATCCAAAAACTCAGAGTAAGGGCCTGGTGGACGATATAAAACTACAAACAAGAGTGGTTTTACAGTTTTGCTATCTGGATTAGGAAAACTAAGAATAAGATGTTCAAACGAACTGTAACTATTAATCTGTAAGGGACTGATTAATAAGTCCGAATGAAAAATGGTTGCCACTCCTCCTCCTCGCCCTGTACTTCGAGCAATATGATGATTTAAATAATTTGAAGGAGTCGACTCGTTTAAGCTAACACAGTCCTCTTGCTGCAGCCAGGATTCTGTGAGAGAGAGCAAAGAGATCTGATTATCACAAATCAACTCATTAACTAACAAAGTCTTAGAAAAAATGGATCTAATGTTCAACAACCCACATTTAATTTTTCTAGTTTTCTGCTCAGTTGAATTTGTTCTAATATTTATGAGATTTCCATGATTTGCTTTATTAAGCCTGATATTTAATCTGTGTGGTTTTGGCCGTGGGCAGGACACTGTCTCTATGGGGTAGTGGGTGGGTAACAGTACAGAAGCTGCAGAGGGGTGTATTAAACTATGACTCCGCTTCCTGGTCTGGACCCTGGGTTGTCATGGAGGACTAATAAAACTGGCCATGTTCCTAGAAAGAAGAGCTGCACCATCCAAAGAGGGATGGATTCCGTCTCTCCGCATCAGACCAGGTTTTCCCCAAAAAGTTTTCCAATTATCAATGTAGCCCACGTTGTTTTCAGGACACCACCTAGACAACCAGCGGTTGAAGGACAGCATGCGGCTAAACATGTCGTCACTGGTCCGATCAGGCAGGGGGCCAGAGAAAATTACGGAGTCCGACATTGTTTTGGCAAACTTGCACACTGAAGCAACATTAATTTTAGTGACCTCCGATTGGCGTAACCGGGTGTCGTTACCGCCAGCGTGAATAACAATCTTACTGTATTTACGCTTATCCTTAGCCAGCAGTTTCAGATAAGATTTAATGTCGCCCGCTCTGGCCCCAGGTAAACATTTAACTATGGTTGCTGGAGTCTCTAATGCCACGTTTCTGACTATGGAGCTGCCAATGATCAGAGTCGGCTTATCAGTGGGTGCGTCACTGAGCGGGGAAAATCTATTAGAAACGTGAACAGGTTGGTGGTGGCCCACGGGCTGGGTTCTATGCTTCCTGCGTACCGTCACCCAGCCGGCCTGAGGTCCCGGCTGCTCGGGTTCCACTGGAGGGTCGCTACGTGGTTGTTCTGAGCTAGTTAGCCCCGCGCTAGCTAAGTAACTACGGCTGTTTACAGGTTTTTCAACAGCGTGGAGCCGGGACTCCAATTCCGACACCCTCGCCTCCAAAGCTACAAAAATGCTACATTTATTACACGTACCATTATCACTAAAGGAGGCAGAGGAGTAACTAAACATCTGACACAGAGAGCAAGCGATAGGAGACGGAGAAGCAGAGACAGAAGTAGCCATAGCCGTGCTGAGGCTAAGCTAACTGGACGAGCAAACTGTTCAGTACCAAATAAACTGCGTGCAAACTCAAATGGTTCCCTAAAAGCTAGGTGGAACAACAGAAAATGTGTGTTTTAGCGTGCTTTTGTGCTACAATAACTCAGATATATCCAAGTACAGAGAAATTAAATCAGCTTTAGCGAGCCCCAAACACCAAACAGCTACACGGAGTGCAACACTGAAAACAGGAAACAGGAAACGCCTTACCGCCAGGTGCAGCCAATCCAGTCTTGATGCATACAGTCGGTCCCACTGTACTCTATGTCCCTGGGCAAGTAGAGCACCTCGGACTACCCTGTACCCAGCATCTGGCATGTTGCTCTTAATTACTGTGATAAAATAATCTAGTTCCTCATCACTGCATTTACTGTATGTGGCAGATACAAATATATAAATAAATATATTATTTTCAGACATCCGTCTAAATAGAGTTGCTCTGGATACACCAAGGAGTTTGGTAATGACACTTGTTGGCAGACCCATTTACACAAGGTGTTCGAGAGCCTCTCGCGACACCGCCAATCATTGACGGCCACGAGAACCTCTTTCAACGTGTACTGTTATTAATGTCTTTTGATTTATGTCTCTTTCCTGCTGGATAATAGTATTCAGATCGGAAAGAGCAGAAAGTATATCCTCTCCCTCCCACATCAACAATGTCACCTAGAGCACCTAATAAAACTAAATAATGGTGACAAGCAAACTATAGCCCTTCCCCATCAACAGGTTGCCTCTCCAAGATGCTTGACAGTCGATCGTAAAACCTCTGAAGGATGTCACGCCTCAATGATTCCTAGAGGAAAAAAAAAACAAAAACAGAACAAACATGAATTGGATAACTGTTGGGTAATAGAAATAAAATAACAACTTCCAAATATCTTATGGCACTTTTATTTTTTTAACACTCCAGCTATGATAGTTTTAATAAAAAAACATTTTTAAATAAGACCAACTGTAGATTCAAAGGTACATGAAATGATGAAGCAGTATTTCTGTTTATTATGTGCCAGAGCTCATTGGCCAAAATTTAAAGATGTATTTTATATTTTTAAAAATAATATTTCTTTAACTATCGCACACCACCAGAAAATCTAACATTTATGCACCGGCTCAGCCAGTGTCTGTCTCCTGATTACTGCACGCACAGCCTAAAGCAGGGGTGTCAAACTCAAATTCACAATGGGACAAAATTAAAAACAGGGACAAAATTGCAGGCCAAACTCAATATTTGTTGAAAAGTTTATTTACAGATGTCTTGTTATTCAATTGGAAAGAAACTTATTTTTGCATCTGAACACAGAATCTGATATGACCAAATTACACACGAGCAAGTACATTTTAAATAAAACACATAACTCGTTACTTATGTCTCAATTTTTATTTACTCTTTTTACTCCTTACAATGTGTACATATTCAGTATTTAGATTGTTTTACCTTTTGGATATTTTAAGTTTGTCTGTTTAATGTTTTCTTTTAGTTTACTCTTTATTATTATGTTTTACTCTCCTGTTGGCTTCTGTAATGAACATTATTGCTGCTGTGACATCACAGTTTCCCCACTGAGGGACAATAAAGGGATTTTCTATTCTATTATTCAATTTGTAGTCTGTCCAGTTCCCATTTCAGAGTAAGTTGAATCTTTTTTTTACAGGCCAACAACAAAAACCAAAAATAGCAATTATCTTCTATGAAAATATCTCAGTTATTAACTTTCATGCTTTGGAGCAGAAAAAGTTCATGACAATTAAATGTTTCAAGCTCAGTTCTCTCCACTCTGATGGTCACCTGTTCCAGCCAGATACCTTCTTTCTAGGCGTTCAAAGTCGGAAACTCGCTGAGTAAACTGGGCGCTTAGAGGAGTATCTTCAGTTGTTTAAGACTGAGGGTAACGCTGCACACGCTGATTCTACTAGCATGGATGCTAATGATCGTAAACATTTTTTTTAATTCTTTATTTAGGATATTGGTTCGTTAACAATACAGTCAATATACATAAATGACTCAATATCCACTATGAAGTACATGGAAACAGTATAAACATAACAAAAACATACCAACAGATTCAACGCCAGGGGTTACTGCATACAAATTATGAAACATGAGAATGATGATCGAAACAGGAAACAATACGAGACATGCAACAGAGTATGAATTATGGAAAGATTTGAAATTTCGAGCAGAGACTTAGTGTCTTAATGGCTTTGTTATTGTTCGAGGTGGAGATTGTTTTTAAATAAAGCTTAAGCTCTTTTTTCAAGACACAAAAGGAAGGTTTTATCTTTAACACTTTACATTTATGGATGTAAAACTTGGTCAGCAATATGATAAGATTAGATATGAACAGTTCATTTTCCAAATCCCTCTGATAGTCTAGAAATCCAAACAGAACATTATGAAAATGTAATACAAAGGTCTCATGGATATGGTCCAATATAAATCTACAGACGCCTTGCCATAGTTTCCGAGTGTGTTCACAAGTCCAGAACAAGTGGTCGATAGTTTCTGGGTGCTCCTTGCAGAAAGTACAGGATACATCAAAGTCTTTAATGAATCTCCTCAGGAATGTTTTAACAGGATAATAGCGATGAAGGAGTTTTAATGTGACTTCTTTGACTTTGTTTGTAAGCAAGTATCTGTTAGGAAGAGTCCATACTTTTTCCCACGACACATATTGAACAAGTGAATTCCATTTAGGGAGAACATGTGGTACAGAAACACAATCAGCTAGAAAAAGGGAGCGAATCTGCTTATTTGGCCGTAATCTCGATAGAAAACAAAGTTTCCCTATAAATGTGTCACTTGGATCAGGCAAAGGGGTCATGTTAGATGGTGGGGTGGTATAACTTTTGAAAAGCATGATAACACCAGATGGAATAGCGTCGAAAACAATAGCAAATTCTTTAGGGGTTACAGGAGTTTTATAATGAGAAAGAAATTCTTGATAAGTAAATAAATTTCCTTCCTTATTAAAGAGCTGATTGATCTTTATAATGCCATTCCTAAACCAATTGTCAAAGAATAAGGATTTCCTTTTGTAACAGACGTCTTTATTGTTCCATATAAGGTAATTATTAGGAGAAAAGTTATGCTTATAAATTAGAGACCAAGCCAATAACATTTGTTTATGAAAATTTGAGAGAGAGACAGGTATACGTTCAATATTGTAGTTGCACATTAAGAGAAATTTTAGTCCACCCAGCTTAGAGAAGATTTGATGGGAAATGATATTCCACATAGACATTGGGTCTTTTAAATAATGTTTAATCCAATTAATTTTGAATGTGTTGTTTAGAATATTAAAATCAAAAAAATTGAGTCCACCATTTTTGTAATTATTCATTAGTACTGATTTTTTAATATAATGAGTTTTGTTCTTCCAAATAAATTTATAAAGCATCTGATCAATTTCTTTTGTAACTGTTTTATTAACGTCCAAAGAAATAGCCGCATATGCAAGTCTGGAGATTCCTTCCGCCTTAGCGAGTAGTATTCTGCCTTTTAATGAAAGGTCCCTTTGGAGCCACTGGTTAAATTTTTTTTTGGTTCTTTCTAATATTGGGGTATAGTTCAGGTCACCTCTGTCTTTTTGATTTTTTGTTACAACTATTCCTAGGTACGTCACTTCTTCTTTAACTGGAATATTGCAGATGGAGGGTAGCTCACAGTTCTTGACTGCCATTAGTTCACATTTATTTATATTTAGAGAAAGGTCCGAAGCTTTGGAAAAAACCTGAATAACATCAAGAGCGAGGGAGATTTGAGATGAGTCACGTAAGAAAAGGGTTGTGTCATCAGCCAGTTGACTAATAATGACTTCTCTATCTACAATCGATATGCCTTTTAGGTTGCTTATTTTGATATGAGAGGCCAACAATTGAGTGGCCAGGATAAATAAATAAGGACTGATGGGACATCCCTGACGTATCCCACGGTTTAATTGAAACCTAGGAGATGTGCCATTCTTTAGTTTAATTGAACTGTTTCCCTTAGCGTATAAGGTTTTAATTGCTCTGCTAAAAAAATCCCCAAATCCAAATTTCTCTAGTGTTTTGAAGATAAAATTGTGTTCGATGGAGTCAAATGCCTTGTAAAAGTCCAAAAAGAGGATAAAACTTTCATTGGAAATTAGTTCAGGGTAATCTATTATGTCAAGTACGAGTCGAATGTTGTTAGAAATGTGCCTGTTCCTCAAAAACCCAGACTGCGTCTCATCTATAATATTATCTAACACGTTTTTTAGGCGCTTAGCAAATATAATAGCTAGAATTTTATAGTCGTTATTGAGGAGACTAATTGGCCGCCAATTGTCAATAAGTGAGATATCCTTCTTAGGTTTAGGGATCAGGGTTATGAGGCCCTGTGTTAGAGTTGGAGGGAGAAAACCTTTGGAAATACTCTCATTAAAGATCTCTAATAAAAATGGAGCTAGCTCTTCAGAGAAGGATACATAAAATTCAGACGTGAGTCCATCCACCCCAGGCGATTTGTTGTTTTTTAAACTTTTAATTGACTCTGGTATCTCTTTTAAGGTGATTGGACTATTGCAGAACATTTGATCCGCCGTACTAATTGGAGTAACATTCGTTAAAGAGTCCAAAAAACGGACAGCACTGTCATCACAATAACGAGAGCTATATAGCTCCTTATAAAAATTGGAACAGAAGTTTGCAATTCGATTAGCATCGTCACACATTACATTGTCTATTTTTAGTTGATGAATGGTATTATTTTTGGATTGGGATTTTTCTAGCCTAAAAAAGTATGCTGAATTCTGCTCTCCTTCCTCCAGCCATTGCTTCCTGGACCTTACAAAAGCCCCTAATGATCGTAAACATAAAAGAGGGCTTGCTTCGTCTCGCGCGCTAACGCCGCAAAGCACTGTGGGATTAGTAGTCTTATCAGCAAAATCTCCCGGCGGGCCAGTTTTAATACTATATATTTGATATTTGATTTTGCGGGGCAAATAAAAATAGACCAAGGGCTTGAGTTTGACAACCGTGGCCTAAAAAAATGGTACCTAGAAACGCTAACTAAACAAATGTTCGCTTGAGTTTAGCTTGATGTTAAACTAGATGAAGAATTGACCAGACTTCACGTAACGTCTGGACTGAATTGAACATAAAACATTTTACTTGACAATGAAGAACGCTTCTACTCATAATTCTATAACATTGCATCAATTACAACGAGGGAATAAGATAAAACTATTACTCACAGATTGTGGCCGGTCCATCCCGCTCTGCCGTGTGAACTGCTATACGCATGCGCACAGCAAATCTGTTCGCGTAACATAAGGAGCCATATGATTGGCTGAAAGCGAACAGCCCTGGCAAATCATATATTTGATTGACAGATTCATTAGCCAATGGTGGCGTTTGTTGATCTGCGACGTTAGGAGTGTCTCAAAATGCAGGAAGGTTCACAAATGAGAAGCTGTTCGTGAATGCACCACACAGATTTCACTCACAAACGCAGGAAGGTTCACAAATGAGAAGCTGTTCGTAAATGCACGTTCAGCAATTCGTATGATCTGTGAGTTTATATTACAAGTGTTCTTACAAATTATATTTGTGAACCACAGAGTGTGAACTTCAGAATTAGCGTGTGCATTTGTGGAAAATGTGGCGTGACTTATTTTTTCACATTATATTCATGCGTCAAAGAGTGCGCGCGCGCACACACACACACACACCTTTATGATGATCTCACAAACGCTGAAAACGCACGTGGCGCTGCAGTGACGCTGCCTGTTTACGCTTTATTACGTCGCTTTGTTACGTCATCCTGCCAGCCTATAAATAGGGCACTAGAACCCCTTTGTCAGTCAGTCAGCTAAGCTTAGCTGGAAGGACGAGTGGATTCAGGGGTCTCTTGTCAACTCGTACACTCAGAAATTTCTGTAAATTTACTGCAGAATTCCAACAGTAGCATACCGTTTTTCCAAATTACGGTAGGATAATGTCTGATGTTTTTTCTGTTGAATAACGACAGCTGGAAAATTACGGCAAAAAAAAAACGGTCTGTTCTAATACAGTATTTCCTTTGAAGCACATTTTTGAAGTTGTCAACTTGAACAGCCAGTTACGTTGAAGAAGAAGAAAAAGAAGACAATCACTCTTCATCCTCCAACTTGAAAGCTTCTGAAGGGTGAGTTTATCACTCTTAAGAATGTAAATCATGGTTTTGGTTAGTATTAAGTCAATATATAGATCACCAGAAACCCACTTGTCAAAGTTTAGCATACTTACAAAACATGACACGAAATGAAACATCACTTGCACCATAGTAATTTTAGGAGTTTTATGGTGGAAAGTTAAATATTTATTTTTAATGACTGGCATTTTAGATTTGTCATGTAGGACCACGTTTTCGTTTTTCATCTTTGTACATTCATGCTAGCATTAGCATCTGAACTGGAGGCTCTTTAGTGAGATATTTCATTAATAACTATTAATGTGCATCAGTGCCACTGCTGGGCTCTCTATCAGGCGTACCGTGGTTGGCGGACATTCTGCCAAACTCAAGTTCGTCTGCATGCGTTGGGGTAATTCTTTCTATTATTTCTCCATCAAAATAAACCGTCAAATACGGGAACTATCCGGTCAACACAAGCCCTGCTTTTAACTGTTTTGTTTTCTTGTGAAAATAGATCAAATTAAACTTGATTAACACCAGAGCCAGGCGTACAGTGCAGTGCACCTGGCTCTGGGTTTAATCAAGTTTAGTTGTTTCTCTTTGCAACAATCTTCACAAGAAGGCAAAACAGTTAAATGGCAGGTTACAGATATTTCCATTTGACTGTTTATTTTGACGGATAAACTCAAGGATGTTGGTTGTTTTGAAAGAATTACCCCGACACACACTGATGCGCATGGATGAGCTGACATTTTAATTGGTAACGCACATCGCGGAGGTAACTAAATCAAGAAAAGATTCCCATCAGAACATCAGAGCTTTATACTGGACACTGTGTTCAGCGCGGCTCGGAGCGCCCACGGCGGACAGTGAGCTGATGATCTGTAGAGGGGTTCGCAGCGCAGCGCAGAACCACGGTGCATGCGATAAGATTTCCTCCCACTGAAGCGGTCTGGAAACCCGGTCTCTCTGAGGGATGTGTCACTTGGAAAAATGTTCTTTTTATGAAATTATGAAACTTTGGCTGAACAGCGCTTGTTCCCGTCTCTAATATGGAGACGCATGACGCATCCAGTCTGAGGCAGAATAGCCTCTTCAGCAGCTCAGAAAGCACCTGTAGAGACATTTGATTACGCACAAAGTTTATGTGGAGCAGAAGCGGTCGGGCCACGGCAGGTGAAATGTTCCTAGCCTACATGAAGTGAAACTGTCTAATTGTAACATTAATGTGTTACTGGACATGCTGGTCTGGTTGGTTAGACCAGTGTTTGAAGTGGAAAACACACACACACACACACACACCAATTAAAATAATGCTGATAGCGTGGACTAGAAGCCAGGTGATGGTTTACGTATTTAAATGATGATCAGGCTGCTGTAAAATGTAATCTCCATCCACATCCAGACAGAATTATCCTCTATTCTTTCTCTAGTTGCTCTGCTCTTGTCTGGGCTGACGTAGCTGATGGTGCGCGCGGCACGCCTAACTAGCGGCTGATGCACATTTTACGCATTTGGAGAGGTGGGCTGGATGCTTTGCTTTTACTGGAAGATGGTCCACTTAACGCACGGGTGTAGACTAAATATTAATGACAAATGAATGAAAATTAAATTGTGAGTTTTTACTTCATATTTTATAAATAAAAATGACGGGGGAAAACATTTATGACATCTTTTTAAACGAAATTTTCTAGCGCGACCTGCCTGCTTCACTTAAGTCACTGCTTATTAAGGTCCGTCCAAAATTACCGTGGGAAATGGGTAATAATGGCTCTTTGATGGGAACAGGTTGCCGACCCCTGGTATAAGATCTGAGCTGGTAAAACAAAAATCCTCATCAGCAGGCTTTTTTGAAATTGGGGGGGACACAGCCGCATATCACAAATTTTGCCAGGGACATGTCCCCGGCGTCCCCGGTTAAAATGACGCCTATGATTCTATGTAAAGATTGTCTGCGTAAACCTGAACAGGTCCAACCCAGTCTTACTGTGAGACCGGGTTGACGAGTCACGCTTGTGAGCAATCATAGCTGAAGAGGATGTGAGATTCTGGGCTTCTCCTCAGATGGCTCATGGATGTGTCGCCACATTGGAGACAGGAACAAGCACTATTCAGCCAAAGTTTCATAATCAGGGAACATTTTCTAAGTGACGGTAAGTGTCGGTAAATGAGGGAAAAACAAATTGATCGGATCCTGCATGTCTTTTAACACATTGGTCAGGATTGACGCACTTTATTTTCATTTAGTTGGTTAAAAAAAGTCGGGCTCGGGTCAGGCCAGAGACTCCTGAAAACCTTTTCGGGCCGGGTCAGGCTGGGGCTCCACCCCCTCGGGCCGGGCCGAACACGGGCTCAGATTTTAGGCCCATGCAGGGCTCTACCGCGCAGCAGACAGAAGCCGCGATCAGAGATGCGCGGAGCTGCGGGGAGGGGTGGACGGGTGGAAAACATCGGTCTCCCGAGAGCTCCACAAGCCGATAGTCAGAACCCAGCTCCACCAACAAGTTATATTTCAACCCATTTTCTAAAGTACAGCATTATGTTAAATGCACTGGGTTTTACCCTATTACATTTAAATTTCATGGTTAAACAGTACATGTTAAAATCTAAGCTCAGCTCGGCAGTGACCTAAAATACATAAATATAATTTTACTTACCGAAAAAAGTGAAGTGGAGACTCCTTGGACGCTCTATTAGTGCAATTAATGCCACAGCAAGTCATTTTGTCCAACAGTGGCACAAATAATATCCAAAACAGAATACAAAAACACAGAGACTCAAAATCCCAGAACAGTTTCCAGGCCAGACCGAGGCTCTACTGAGGCCTTTCCACGGAGCTAGCTCTGTGGTCACGTGGGTCTGATGCTCATTAATTATACAGAATTTTAGGCTTTTAATACACTTAAACAGAAGAGTGAGAAAAAAATTCACCCCCCTCAGAGTTGTCATGAGTGTAAACTAGATAATTTAAACCAAAAACATGTTTTGGTACCAGGCTGTAAACATGTTTTTTTCTGCTGTGAAATTGGTATTTTTAACATGGGAGTCAATGAGGATTTGCTCGCTTCTGACACCAGCCCCCAGCGGATGAGGGTGGAACTGCAATTTTTGGTACTTCCGGGTTGGCCTCAATTTTTGAGCCGCATTGTGGGGGCTTGGTACCAACGCTTTTTATGCCGACTTCGGACTGGTCCATAATAGCAGTAAGCTATTAGTGGCCCTATTCTGGGACGTAATTTTGGGGGGGGACGGGTGGGACATGTCCCCCCCACTTTTTCAAAAGGCAGTTTCGGTCCCCTTCACTTTTTTCCGTCCAAAAACAATGTTACGCTCCATTAAATGGATTTGATTGAGCACTAGGACCGAAACGGAAACCGGTTTCCTATTAGACCCACCCAAAAGCTAATCTATTGGCTCTGCTGATACTTGCTAACGTATTATTGGCTGTTGCTGCTGTCACTCCAAGTTGTAAACAGAACGTGCTCACGTTGTTTTGCTAGTTTGGAGCCGCTAGGGAACACCGGTACTGAGTCACATCGTCAACTAGACGCTGTGTAATATCAGAGCTCAGCTCAGCTTCCATTACACAACATTTGAATAAGTGTTCATTTGTGAGTGTTTGGTAGTTATGCACAGCCAGGCGGCAGCATGTCAAGAAACGAAAGTGGATATAAGAGACTCCTTTCAAAGTCAAAACGTAAGTTGGAACATGTGACACCCCTGCATTAAGCTCAGACTCACCTCCTCCTTCACAAACATACTCAAAACTAACTTTTACAAACTAATCTCCTCCACATAACTGACTCCTCAGACACAATTTATTCGTATTATTATAATTATTATGTTTTTATTATTACTATTATCATCATAATTATTATTACTAGTAGTAGTAGTAGTAGAAGTGTAACTTCAAAACTTTTATCATTTAACTTTATTGTAAACTTATCTATTGTAATGCATATTTTCACATTAAAAAGCTCTGAAAAATGAACAGTATCATCGTCAACAGATTTTTTTAAGCTTAATGTCAAAGATGTACACTTTTCATTAGATTTATCTTATTTTTTCCATTTATTTTTTGTGTGTTGAAATGCAACAACTGTTTAAACACTTTTAAGGGAAAAAACATATGTAATATGTTTTTATACACTCAAATTGGTAATGAATAATTTACACATTATATTAATAATAATTGTGAATCATACTAGAACCATCCTGTAAATATTTCTGTTTGTTCCATTCCAAAATCTCCCACTGTTTATAGTTCATGCATCTTTTTTTCAGGTGACCGACAGAGATGCAGGAGGAGAGACCGGTGAAGGTACAGCAGGAGAGGCTGTAGGAGATGGAGGACGAGAGCCTGGAGGAGATGGAGCAGAGGCTGGAGGCTCACAGGTGAGGTTGAAATAATGAAGATACGATAGACATAAAATTGATCATTGTGACAAATGTTAGGGTGATGATCATGTGTAAAACATTAGTTCAGCATGTCCTCTAACACAGCAAATGAACAAACGGCCAGATCTCAGGAGGGACCGTTTATGTATAAATACTTTTTATACTTTTGACTAGGCCTGGGAAAGTAACAAATTTTGCTGGATGATATTTTGTCCAAAAAAATTGTTGATGATAAACAATATCATTGTCAACATTATCTAGACCAAAATAACCACTAATATAATGTTAATATATCATAATAATGCAAGTACACCCTTTAAAATGCAACAAATAAACCTTCATTTAACATTGAAATGTCCAGAACCAGAACTTCTAAATGAATAAAAATAACAAACAAAAATTAAATAAAAAAAAGAATCTCACTCCCTGTTAGAAAATGTTGCACCAAAAACAATAAAAAAAGACCCAAAACAATAAATACAATGGCCTATCCATTGTCAACAGCCAAAACTGCACTTCAATAATGATAATAAATATTAATGATAATAGAGTTGTACATTTTTTAACTTTGATATATATATATATATATATATATATATATATATATATATATATATATATATATATATATATATATATATATATATATTGAGGATGGAAAAATTATTGAGATGGGCATGTGACGTGTCAAAGGGTCTTTACATAACACCCCCACCCCAAATCCGCACAAGCCTGGTGTGTCCCCCCCACTTCTGAAATCAAAATTTCGTCCCTGGCCCTATTACAGTTTTTTCTATTGCTAAAACTCAAAAAGCAAAAATGAGGCACAGTTTTCACAACCTCTACTTCTGTTCCCAATCGCTTGACTCAGTTTATCACTACTTAAGATTTCCTTATCATATTTGAACTCTGATTTTCCTCCTTTAAACTCTGATGTCAATTTCACATTACCTTGCTGTCAAAACACAACACACAATTTTCAGGTTTACAAACACTTCTCACTTAAATTCTCAAAGCTTCGATCAACAACACACAAATATTCAAATCTCTAAACTGTCGGGTCTGGCGATCAATTTGCAATCAGGGACTGCAGCATAAAAGTAAGTTTCCACAAGGCTACCCAGGTGTATGTTTCAGGACCACCCACGGTTTTCCATTTTATACCTTCCACCTTATTCCCCCTTCCTCAATCCCACTGGGGAGTTTTTATCAGCCTGGAGGTGGAAGGTGTACGAAAGGAATCCACAGAGCAAGGTCCCACTGCTTCAAGCCATGGAGGAGGCTTGTAGAGATGTGGCCTTTGAGGCCTATCAGGGCTTCATGAGGCACTCGAGGCGGTACTTCCAGCGCTATTTGGACCAGGAGGACATCGCCTGTGATGTTGATGAGGCCCTCTGGCCAGACAGAGACAGGAGGCATGATGCCCATGATTATGCTTGAATGGGAGAGGGGGTGGGGGGTTAACTGTAAAAATAAAATGTTTTGTTTCAAAATTTGTGTGATGTCTAATGTTTGTCTTAGGCCCTGTCCACACGTAGCCAGGGATCTGCCAAAACGTAGATATTTTTCTACGTTTTGGCCTGTCATCCACACAAAAATGGAGTTTTTTCACACGAAAATGGATCTTTTTAAAAACTCTGGCCAAAGTGAAGATCTGCATTTTCTCCGTTTTGGGTGTCTGCGTGTGGACAGACAAAACCGGAGTTTTAAGGTCCGCAACGTCACTTTCCGTGACAGAAAAAATGCTGACATCACGTGTGCGACCTGTGTTTACACTAGCCGACAGCATGGAAGCCCTCAGAGCTGCGCTCGCTTTATCAATTGTCCAAGCGCTTTTTGCTTGTTTGTTTTTGCAAGCGGAATTACTGCTCCTTGCAGAAGACCACAGACGAAGGACGAGGTTAAGAACGGGGGAAGTACTGCTGCCTACAGGTCTGACATGTCCGGCATGTCCTTTACAACGTATTTATCCGGGTACGTGTGGACAGAGTTTTTTTTTAAACGAGGTGGTGTGGATGCAAGTTTTTGGAGGGGCGGATATTCGTTTAAAAAAAACCCGGCTATGTGTGGACTAGGCCTCAGAGAAAAGTGGGCACTGTCATACATTCAGTGTGTAATTCATTGTGTTCCATTTAGACAATTGTGTTTTCAGTTTTGCTCTTCAGTGTTCTTTCCATGCTTGGTAGTGTTCACCCAAAGGCTACTTGTGTTTTAGCAATGAATGGTATGTATGTGTCATGTGAAAATGTGGCTGTGTTTACCAATGAAAACACGTGTTCCATTTTGGGAACATGTTAAGATGCGTGATGGCAGGGTTTTGTTGCAAAGGGAAGCCACGGTTTAGGAATTTGTGTGTTATGTTTGGGGTTTTGTGTGTGTGCAGTTTTGAAAGAAATGTACAGTTTTGCAAAACGTGTTTTAGCAATAGAAAAAAACTAACATTTGGACTGTCTCATTTTTCTAACCAAACCGTATTCGCTCTGGTCCTGCATTTTGTAAAAATAATAAAAAGATGGCAGCGTGATTGTGTCCGAATCACTTGCAAGCGGGGACCAACTGATATGAATGGATGTACAAGATTCCAGCCAGAACTTCCTCTGGAGGAAACTGATGACACAGTGGAAGAGAAACGTCAAAGATTACAGAGCACTCACAGCAAGTATGGCATTAACAGACAGGATAGGCCCTAAGTGACTGATTTGATGAACACCACATTTAGCCTTCAGCGCAAACATATAAACAGGATCCCTGCTCCCTCCTTAACTGATCTGCAAACCAGCTGGCCATACCTGTTTACACAACGTGGAATTTTTTCTCACTTTGAGTTGCTGACTGATGTTGCCATCCTCCGTGCCTTGGAACTGTCAATTGAGGAGTTTGTTAATGCCATTGTGGAGTACTTCCGCACTAAAGTCAAGACTGCTAATGTCCAGACAATCCTGGCACAAGAAGAAACTGATGATCTAACATTCCTTGTTGTCCAGCTTTTGATGGCTCACCTCAAGGAGTCCCCTGATGGGCTGATTCTGACTACTGATGTAGGCTTATTGCACATAAATATTATGAGCTTCGTCCATTTTTGTATGTATATGCATACTGTCTTGCTAATGTACACTTGTCCATGTTTTACAGGAGTTTGCAACGGCAGCGGATGTCGAAACCAGCCTAAGTTTGCCAGCCAGCCCTCGTCTGATTTTGAGTGAGTTCAGAACTGATTACTGTAGCACTATTCACATGTTTCGCTTAAAGTTGTTTAATATGTATATATGTAAAAAGAATATAAACACTTGTAAAAAAGGAGATCCAAAGGTACTTGCCTAACATTGTTAAAAAGCCTTTACTAGAATAGAATTGTCTTGCTGACCTTAAATGAAGTTCTGATGTTTTAAAATATTGTGTGGATAAAAATTTGAGAGAAAATGTAACAAAAACGTTCATCTTTGTCCACCACAGGTGGCAATGAGCAAAAACTGAGTGGATGGATGGTCAGTGCTGAAGACCATGTCATCTTTGAGGGGGTCCTGCCAACATTTTCAACAGGGCTTGCAGCGGTGTTTGCCACATTTTACATCTTCAACCTGCAATATCAAGATGAGGCAGCAAAGACTTTGGAGTTTGTGCAACGGTAAAATGATCCTGTGAAATTATTTATTTTGAAAACACGGCGCTGTAGAAAAAAACAGCAATGCCAAGATTTCAAAACTATCAATCTGGTCATAATCAAAAGTTGGCAAATTTGTTGATGGGGTTTCAATATATTTAAAGGGATGTTCCACCCCTAAGTGAAATTTGGTCTATTTCCATATTCCCCACAGTTTAATAAGTAAGAAAAAAGCAGTTAGTAACCAACGCAGTAATTCTCCTGATCTGGAAGCAGTCCATTTGCTTTAGCTTAGCATAAACAATGGAAGTGAATAGCAAAAGTTAGCATTTTGTGTGCAAATGTGATTAAAATTACTCAATAATGATACAAATTATTCTTGGTGACCTCAATAATCATTTTGACTGCAAATAAAAACTAGGAAATAACACAAAGGACTTGCAGGAGCCAATTTAGACTTGGGACTACTTTTCGACAAAGCACCACTGTAACCACTGCTGAATGGCGCATGGATATAACACAGCGGTCAAAAATTACGTGTGATTTGCACAGTATTTTTTTTTCGTAGTTTATTATACAGGTGTAATACAAGAAAAAGCCTTACTTTTGTAGCAAAGGGATGTGAAAACGAGCCAAAGACATACAGCTGCAGCGTATTTCACGTTATTCCCACAGATGTTTGTTTACAGAAGCCGGAGGTTTTTTGGACCGCTGTGTTATATCCATACGCCATGCAGCGGCAGGTTACAGTGGTGCTTTGTCGTAATGTAGTTCCAAGTCTAAATCGGCTCCTGCAAATCCTTCGTGTTACTTTTTACTTTATATTTTCCGTCGACACGATTATTGAGCTCACCAAGAACAATTTGCATTGACTATTTTTAATCACTTTTGCACACAAAATGCTAGTATCTGTCATTCACTGTTGATGCTAAGCTAAAAAGCAGACGTACTGCTGCCAGATCAGGAGAATTTCTGTGCTGGTTACTAAATGCTTTTTCTCACTTTTCTAACTGTGGGGAAAATGGAAGTAGACCAAACTTCACTTAGGGGTGGAATATCCCTTTTAAAAGCATTATAATTTCTCCAAAATATAGTACATTCAGAAAATATTCAGAGAACATCACTTTTCTCTCATTTTGTTATATTTCAGCCTTATACCAAAATAGTCTAAATTCCACACACAACACCATAATGATATTTGAATATATTTTTATTTATTAAAATAAAGATCACTCAGAAATATCGTGTACATTAATATTCACAGCCTTTGCCATCAAGTTCTAAATGTTGTCTTGTTACATCCTGTTTCCACTGATCCTCCTTCAGATGTTTCTGAAGTTTAAAGCCATACTTTGCCAATTTTTCATATTTTTAAATCATTTTCTTGACCCAGTATGTGCTAAAATGACCCTTTACAGGTTTAATGAAATGCCACTCAGACTCCCATTGCCCTCTGTGGCCAAAATACCGCACTTGCAACTTTAGAGTGTTGGGCCACTCCCCGCTGGACTTAGAAAAAGGAGCTGACATACCTGGCGCTGCAGTCTGCTTCCAGCTTCTTGCATGTTTTAGATCATGAACACAGCTGATTTGTTTTATTTAGTGATGAATCACTCCTGTAGACACTAATGAAAATACATTTCAGCTGTTAGATTAAGGTGTTAAAATAAAAATACGAACGCACAGCGAGGAGATAAGTTTTACGTTTGGTTTCACTAACGGACACTAGGGGGTGCTAAAACAAGCCTAAACTCCCAAGTGTTCCTTCAACGGGAGTCATCCTGTGGTAAATTCAGTTGGTTGTGTCACACCCTGTCCTGTCTCCCCTTATGGTTTAGTCGTGTATCTCTGTTAATTGCTCCCACCTGCCTCTCATTTTCCAATCACCCAAGTTCCCAACCTCTTGTATTTAAACCCCTTCAGTTCTTTGTCTCGTGTTGGATCATTGTTTCTGTCAGACGCGGGCCGGTGAGTGAAGCTGAGGCAGGATCCACACGCGGGTGCAAAGGCAGGCAGGCAGACAAGCAGGAATGGTTTAAAGGCTTTAATACGAAACACAGTGATTGGAAAATGAGAGGCAGGTGGGAGCAATTAACAGAGACACATGACTAAACCATAAGGGGAGACAGGACAGGGTGTGACAGATTGGGCATGACGATCCTTGACAGTACATGTCAGAGCATAAAACAATCAAAAACTCAAAGAAATACGGCCATGTTTGCCGTTACTGGGTTGGTAGCAGGTGCTTTGATTATTAAAGCGGTTAGAAACGCTTATAAATACTTTTACGGAGACGCAGAAAAAGAGGATTTATCCTCTTTAGAACAACCGGAGTCTGATTTTAATAGCCTTGGACCTGGAAAATCAACACGTCTTTATCTTGATCCACTGATTTCCAGTGTTGGGAGTAACGCGGTACAAAAGTAATTAATTACTGTAATGCATTGCTTTTTGCTGTAATGTGGTAATGTAAGGCATTACAGGGAAAGAAAATGGTAATATTTACTCAGTACAATTGTCAGTAACGCAGTAATTACAATGCATTTTTAAACCCAGAATCAAGATGTGGGTTTCTTAAAAATTAAAATTGCGGAAAGCCCAAAATAAAGATCCGGTATCTACATATATTACGTCATTTATGGACTCAGCTTTGTGAGAGGACGCAGCGGTAATGGCTCAAATACTCCAGCTGCGTCCTGCGCGCGGCTGCTGTTATATTCACAAAATCGCTCCACCAAAACAAAGTCATTCACTTGCGATCGTTCATATTCTCTGTACTTTCTGTACATTTCTGACGTGCTTTGCTTCAGCTGAGTTCATAATCTGTGCCCTTGCTCGGTGATTTCGACTCATTGCTGCGGGAGCGCAGCGCATATTAAGCTTTTTTTTTTTTTTGCGTTCGGTAGATCCCTTTGGCTGATTAGAAATCTAGGAAACTGTTTTTCTGGAAGACGGTGAAAACATGCAGCATGCAGGAAGGTTAGAGAGAGAAAGGGCCGGAAATTATTCAAATAAAGTTAAGAAAACAAAACAAAGAGCTTGAAAAGAAAAAAGTAGGTAGATTTATCCCCAATACACATTTTTACCAGTGAAAAGCAAAAATATATAAGCATTTCATATTTATACATGTGATAGAATCAGATCACCCCAGAAGTCAGTCCCACATCCAGGGCTGTATCAAGGCATTTGGGGACCATAGCAAAATAGGCTTGGAGTCCCCACCACCTCACTCCCTGCTCAGTTAATCTAAGATGGCAGCGTGCTGAGAGTACAGATTGTTGTTGCTTTTATTTAATAAACAATCATTTTAAAGCACTGAGCGTCACATTACCAGATTCATATTGAAGTTGTTTTGGTGAAAGTAACTTAAAGTAATGCCAAAGTAGTGTAATGCCTTACATTTTAAAATCAGTAATATTGTAATGTAATCAATTACATTAAAATGAGGGTAACAAGTAATAAATAATGCATTACAGTTTTGAAGTAACTTGCCCAACACTGCTGATTTCCCTCTTTCCTGTTCACTCTTTCTTGACATTTTTTAATCACAATTGCCAATTTTTGCTCATTTTAAATATGTATTTTAAACATTTTCTAAATGCTTTTTTATATTTTTACATTTTGTGCCTTTGAGAAGCGCCTCATGATTTTTATCTTGAGAGGCGCTATAGAAATGATAATTTCTTCTTCTTTACAGAGACATCGACCCATCGGTTACAGACGATGAAGGGACGAATCGTCTCTCTCTGAAAGCTGACAGAACTGATGTTGAACATTCTTACGGAGAAACAGAAGACAGTTTATCCACTTTGCGAAAACCAGAATATGAAAGCAGCGATGGTTTTGGCCTGGAGATAGCAACTAGTCTACTCAGAGACGTCGAACAATCGGTTTTCCATAAAGAGGATTCTGGATCCCAAACAAGTCTCTCTGTGGCCCATGAAGACGCAGAACCACTGACTGAAAAATCTTTCTTTTTCTTTTCTTTTTTTTTTATTTTATTTTATTTACCGTGTCCTGTCTGGCTGTGAAGCAAACAGAATTGATGTCTGAATGCTGGTAACAAGCCTTACAGATTTACTCTCAGGTGGAGCATCTTTCTGATTTTTCGTCAGATGAAGTAACTACGTCAGATTTGGATGTGTTTGACTCAATGGGGGGAGGACGCTGGTCTGTCTCTGACTACAGAGAGGGATATTTGGGAGAATCAGGCTGGTCTTTCCACAATTATGGAGTAGAACTTTGGGGAGAATGATGAAATATCACTTTCTTTAGAAGAAAAGGAGGAAATGTCTCCTACTGATGAAGAATTAGAGGAAATAGACAGTGACACATCTGTTTTTTAGAGGAAGAACTGATTCAGGGCGACACATGTGCGCTCCAGAGGGCCCTCAGTCGACGCGCAGGTGCAGTCATAGAGATCGGGGTAGGCCGGTGGTGGTGCGGGGGGCGTTCGGCCACCCCGTCGGGGGTGACTCGCCGGCTCGGCTGGGGGTCACGGGCGCCGGCTGTAGTGGAGTGGGGTCGGTGATGTTGTCGGCCCCCCCTTTCGGCAGGTGGCGTCCCCGCCGCAAGGTACTGGGCTTCGGCTGGAGTCTCAGCGCCACCATCAACTCCCCCTTCGGCAGGTGGTGTTCCCACTCCAGGGTGCGGAGTCTCAAGCCTGATTCATGCTTCTCCGTCAGCTCCGCAAGGGACAGACGCGCACGGATTGATGGAAGCGTTTTGCCCTCATACTTCTCCGTCTCCTGGAGAGTGTTGCAAAGCAATTGCCCGGCAGGACAACAGAGGGCGTAGCGCTGTTCTGTGGTATCCTGTCACGTATCCGGTCCAAGATAGTGCGTTTATACTGTGTTTTCTTGTATATAAGAGACTTTTTAACACAGACAAATTTGTCTCTCATCCTCCTCCACCTCTTCATGCGCTCACCACCTCTAAACCCACGTTTCCTGTCATTTCCGTCCACAAATAAAATGCTTGCTGCGTATCTTTTCACTCCTCCAGTCACGGGGGAATTAAACGTTCATGTTTTAGAGTTAAGTCGCGATGTATTCTTCAAGCTTTTCTGTGTCTGCCGCTAGTTATCCTTGGCTCTGTTTATGCTTTTGAGGGCGCAATGGCAGCGGTGTAGACAACGGCGGCGTCCTGACCAATCACAAGCTTGCGTTGTCCGTCTCGACTGACGGATGTTTAGAAAAGAGAGCTCGACTCCGTCCGTCCTTGCGGAGCTCTCCGGCATGCCCGCAAGGACGTTGCGTGTCTCCGCACTGACGCAGACGGAGAAGCATGAATCAGGCTTCAGGTGCAGTGCCACTGCAACTGTCAACCTCCCTCCCCTAGGGCAGGTGGGTTTCCCACCCCTGGGTGAAATAATCCTGCTGCAGAGACGACACAGACTCTGTGGGTGTCATTGACCTTGGAGGTATTGGACAGACTGGTCACCCTGGCGGCGCCGTTGTAGTTAACAACACCCAAAGAGGGAATGACATGCAGCAACAGGCCACGCGTGCATGGCTCAGTCTACTCGAAAGGCACATCCTCAGACTGAGCAGCAACGACAGGCCATGTACGACCTGAAGGTCGCATTATGCTCAGCTCCGTGCCTGGCGCTTCCTGATTGTGACAAAGAGTTCCACCTTGAGGTCGTGTTCTCATCTAACTGCTTCAGTGTCGGTCTTTATCAAGTATATGATTGTGACAGGCGTGTCGTAGCATATGCTAGTAAGCTCTTGTCCGGTCCTGAGTTTAAATACTCTTGACTGTGAAAAGCTTTGCTTTCCACCATGTGGGTAGTTAAACACTTTTCCAGCTACATTGGTGGACAGAAAATCATCGTCATTGAAACACAACATCGGCCAGTGACCTTCTTTCCGCTTCCGGTCGGTAACAAGATGGCGCCTGTGCTTGGCTTAGCCGCAGTCACCGGCCACTTTTTCAAACTTTTCTCCACTAACCTCCTCTTTTCCACCTTGCTCCTGTCTGCGATACTCTTCAGTAGTGTCCCTGCTACCATCTCCTATGATCGCCAGACTCTTTTGTCCTTCCGTTTGTTCACGATCGCCCACGATATTCTGGTCTGATTGAACTCTGCCTGAGTGGTAATTCTTTTCTTAGCCAGCCCCGGGGTTCTGGTCGTGGTGGAGGCCTAGCTGTTGTTTTCAGAGACCATCTTCCATGTAGCTCTACAACCTCTGGTCACTTTGCTTCCTTTGAACTGCAGCTGATTAAAGTCGGGTGTAAGGACCCGTTCTACTGTGCTGTGGTCTATCATCCACCTGGTCCAAACAGTTCTTTCCTTCAGGAGTTTAGTAACTTTCTATCCTCCACTGTGAAGCTGTCCAGACTGGTGATTGTTGGTGACTTTAACATCCACGTTGATGATCCCTCCCATCACTTTGCCATGAATTTCTCCAGCATTATGGACTCCTTCAGCTTTACCCATCATGTTTCTGGCCCCACACACACCAGGGGGCACACTCTGGACCTTGTTTTTACTTCTGATCACCATTGCATTTTCTTTAACTTGTCAGTTTCTGCGTCCCCACCTCCTGCTCGCTGTATGGTTAGTTCTCATTTTCTTAATGAAAGCACAGCTAGAAATGTTTCTGCTGCTTTTGATCCACCCTGTTCTTCTGATAACGACCCAGATTCCTTACCTTCTCAGTCTAACGATCACTGCCTCTCCATTCTGGACAATATCTGTCTTGTCAGAACCAGATCAGTTCCTGCAGTGTACCCTACTCCCTGGTTTCATGACAGCCTGAAGCGCCAATGCAGAAAAACTGAGCGTTTGTGGAAGAAAACCCATCTCCACGTCCATCTGCTGCACCTAAAAGATCTCCTGACATCCTTTAACTCTGCAGTCAGAGATGCAAGGGTTTCCTATTTTTCCAACCTGATGTCCCAGAGCAAAGGGAACCCCAAGGTGCTGTTTAACACCATCAGCAGCATCGTCTCTCCTGCCTCTCCTACAGCCTCCATCCACTCTGTTGCAGACTGTGAGAACTTTCTGTCTTTCTTTGTGAACAAAGTCAATAAGGTTAGATCTAGCATCTCTCCTTCAGCCTTATCGCTGCCTCTCCCGACTCCAACCAGACCCATCATCCTAGATAGCTTTGTTCCTGTTTCTTTGCCAGAGTTAACCAAACTAGTTAACTCTATGAAGACCTCTGCATGCCCCCTTGACATCTTACCCTCATCTTTGTTTAAAAGTGCTTTTCAGTCCATTAGTCCCAGCGTGCTCTCTATAATTAATGCTTCTCTGGTCTCTGGTCAGGTTCCTGCTTACTTTAAGAACGCTGTAATCCACCCGCTTCTTAAAAAACCGAGTCTTGGCGCCTCTCTCCTTAGCAGCTTCAGACCCATCTCTAAACTTCCGTCCATCTCCAAGATCTTGGAAAAGGTTGTGGCTAAACAACTCACAGCTGCTCTTGATGAACATAACATCTATGATTGCTTACAGTCAGGTTTTCATAGAGCTCATTCTACTGAAACAGCTCTTCTTAGGGTCTCTAATGACCTTCTGACTCAGTGATGCAGGGGACTGTTCTGTTCTGGTCCTGCTGGACCTGACTGCAGCCTTTGACACTGTTGACCATCACCTGCTACTGGAGAGGCTGAGAGACTGGGCAGTTCTATCAGGATCTGCTCTGGAGTGGTTCTCCTCTAATCTTTCTGAGTGTTCCTTTTCTGTGGCCGTCTCCAAGTTTAGGTCCTCCACCACCTCCCTTACCTTCTTGGAAAATTAACGGGTTCTTAACCTCTAACCGGAAGCCCGTTAAACATCAAGACCTCTTCATGGCTTGTGATAACCCTAGCGACATCACATGACATGCAGATCTATTGGCGTGAAGTCAAAGGTCTTTCTCGTGCACCCGGAACTGATAAGGATCTGATTGCAGACTCTCTTGCCAAACAAGGTGCAGCTGTTGGTACCCCATGGTCCTTTAACCCCTTGTGGCTCCCTGACAGTGTGTCTTCTCGGTCAAACCCACCCCGTGTGTGTGTCGTGACTTGAGCTCAGGCCGTTAACGCGTCCACCCCTCGACCGTCCGATGGCTTTGAGTCTGTTCTTCCTGTCTTTTCTGAAAACAACCTTGTCAGTCTTCAGTCCCAGGATTCTGATATTAGCAGGATGATCCTGTACCTTTCTGATCCGACAGCTCATCTGCCTTCTCCTGTCAAGCTTGACTCCGTTCCTGAGCTATGGGCTCTCTTTCCTGTTCGTGTCATTCCCTCTCTAGGTGTTGTTAACTACAACGGCGCTGTCAGAGTGATCAGTCGATCCACAGCCTCCAAGGTCAGTGACACCCACAGAGTCTGTGTCGTCTCTGCAGCAAGATTGCTTCACTCGGGGGTGGGAAAACCACCTAAAGCTTGGTTTATGCTTGACACATTCACTTTCCGCTTGGTAATTCGGCTCGCGGATGGAACACGCTTCACAACTTGCAGCGTTTATAGGTTCATGCGGCTTGTCTCTGCTGTGAGCTAATATTCTCCCAAACTGTAGGGGGCAGCATAGAGCTCTACGGCATGCATCCAACACTACACCATAGTAGAAGTAAAAATTACTGTTGTTTACAACATGTCATTCCAGCATGTTTTAACAGCGTCCTCGTCTTTTCCGACAGTGCGAGCTATTTCTCTCCAAGAATTATTAACAACATGTTGATCACGGTGATCTTTGAGAGCTGAATCATACAAATGTCTGTATTTATGAACCTCTGCCATACTAGTTCTTGCCAGTCCGCCATGTTTTTCCGCGTCCGACCGTCCGCATGGTTAGAAAATTTCCTAGGTGCGCGGTGCGGAAATTTTGGCCCATGCGGAGGCGCTGTGGAGGGGCGTGGTTGTTAAAATGACGCAACCTCGCGGATGCGTCAAGCATAAACCAACATTAACCTAGGGGAGTTTACAGTGGCACTGCACCTGAGACTCCGCACACTGGAGTGGGAACACCACCTGCCGAAGGGGGAGTTGATGGTGGCGCCGAGACTCCAGCTGAAGCCCAGTACCTTGCGGTGGGGATGCCACCTGCCGAAGGGGGGAGGGCTGACAACATCACTGACCCTACTCCTACAGCTGGTGCTAGTGACCTCTAGACCTGACGTTGGTGACTCGCCTACCACAGGGGGAAGGTTGAATGCCACCCTGTACCACACTGGCTGACCCTGATCTCTGACTGCACCTGCACGTTGTAACGAGCAATAAACCATTACGCTACAGCGTCGACCGAGGGCCCTCCAGAGAACACACCTGCGCCAGACACGTTCTGAGACATTGCATTCACCCGCAAACAAACACTTCATATTAGATTCATCCAAACACAGGGTTGCTTTTTTAATACCAAAGTCTTTTTAATATCAAAGTCTTTTATAAATTGTCATGTTTTATAATTGTTTAGTAATAAATTTCTTAACCTTCTTAAACTTGACTCTTTCTTGAAATAAATACAGAGTGGGTGTACATTGAACACTGAACAGGCAAAGATCTTTAGATCTTCTGAATTTACAAATAATCTTTGCTATTAAATTAAATCTTTAAAAATAAATATTATAATCTTTTGATTAAACATAGACCAAGCAAGTTGGTGTATGAATTTATATCTATTATATTTATATATCCATATATAATCTCATTCGTCAATTTGTTTGATCTTAGGAATTAAAATATAAGCTGATAGCAACAGCCTTTAATTCCTATGTTTAGGTCATTAACCCTACAGTAACATTGAATCATCTCTGGTTTCGGTGTTTAACTGGCTTATGCAACATGTGGTGATCTCTCCTCACATCAGCATGGAGCCATAAAAACTCTTCCAGACAGAACATCACTTTATTTAGAAGTAGGGAATATAAGAACATATATGGAGTAAACTAAGGAAAGATGGGCAAAGCGGGCAGATCTAAAGGCTCCTTATACTAAATAATAATGGGCCATTCCCATCTGTACCGGGTCGGCCCGGGCCGGGTAGCCCCAGTCGGCCCCAGCCTGGCCCGGTTGATTCCACACATCCTTGTCTTAAGCCCATGTGGGCTGATTCTACCCACCAATCAGAGGCTTGCTCTAATGGAAGGTGTGAATTTGCTGTCAGCAGTGGGTGTGTTGGCCCTGGTCGGCCTGAAGCAGACCCCCTCGAGAAGAGGGCTGAGAATGAGGCTTGGTTGGCCCGGAAAAATACCAGGCCACCCAGATATGTAAACAACCTACGCTACCCGGCCCGGGCCGACCCGGTACAGATGGGAATGGCCCATAAATGGCCCAGCAACTCCGGACCCAGAGGCGACCAGCCCCGCCGGGGACCCAACAGAGCCCAGGGATTCAGATCTGTAATAATAAGTGTAGCAGGATGAGGTAATCTGCTCCTGATTTTAATAAATAGCACCTGGTATTAAAGTCAGGAGCAGATTACCTCATCCTGCTACATAAGTAAAGGTTAGCTGCTGTAATTTTAGTGTGCTCATAGAAAACGTGACAAAAGAACACAAAACATATTTCTCTTTATGACCTATATAGTTGTCATCAACATAACATGATTTACAGAATACATGTGACCAACTAACTTCATGTTCTATCACCGGATGTTTGGATCATAGGCTAAAACATAAACACTTCCCCTTTGGCCCCACTCCGGTCCAAATGCGAGCCGCTCCAGGTTTTACCCGCCTCTCCCCGCCGCAGTGGGAGGAAGTCGGACCACAAAGCAAGCACCGACCGTGCTAGCAAAAACACAGGCAAAAGTACACCCGAGGGGGGGTGGACTCCAGCCAAACATGTGCCATATTGTAGTTGAAAAACCAAGAGCTTAATTGAACGGAGCCAACCGTGTCTGCTGGCATTCGGTCAAGAGGCAGCGGGAGGACACCGTTTCAACACGCCGAGAGGGCTCTCTCAGCACGGACTGTCGGCTCAGCAGGAACCCTTCGAGGCTGGCGCGGAGCTCGACGACCGGTTCGGCTTTCCTACAGACAGTTCCCCCTCCGCGTGAGGAAACCGCCAAAACTCTGCGACGCTCGGTGTCTAATGTCACCGACTGTGGTCAGAGCAACCGCATCCCAACACCTCCGCCGCCTTTCTGATTGACCTCCGTTAACAACGAGGAGAAGTTATCCTTTAACGGGCGAACCTCTGCTGGCTAGCCGACATCCATCTACCGTCGCTCCCTCCCCATCCGCCGCCACCAGCAGCGTCACCATCAGCCCCAGTCTGCAGCTCCGTGGCTGGATCATCTGGCGACGGGTCCCCTTCAAGCTCGGGATATCACAGCTAGAAGCTATGGATTATATGTTTTCTGTTTCGCTGATATTTTAGGCCACCGGACTGCCAGGGACTGATTTTCGGAATCGCAGCCAGACTTCCCCTATACGAGGATCCAGAAGACCCGCAGCCGTTAGCATCAAGTAAATCGCTGCATGAACTCGAACAGTCGCCAGCTTGTGATTGCGTTCACAACTGGGATTACGAGCATTTAAATGTACCTTCAGATCTTAAACGGTCTATTATATGTGTCCAGTTGTTTCCTCGCTGGTTATTTAGCCTACGGGCTAGTGGGATTCAGTTTTTGCTAGCTAGCGTGGTTGCTAACTAGCAGGCGAACGCAAATGTCGATACTACCAACTGCCAGTTAGCTCTGCCACGCGTGGATCTGCTCTGATCTGTGATTACTTAATCACACCGTTTGGCTTTAGCTGTGGATTTGGTGCTAAACCTCTCAAGGTGTTTTACACACAGCTATCCGTTCTGGTGGTATTTTTGGCTTTGCTGATGCGCCGATACAGAACATCTCAGCTTTAACAGGAAGCCAGCCAGAAAGGAAGGCATAAAAGGAAAACAACAAACAGGAGCGGTGTGGATTCTGACTTCAAACCACGAGTCTGGCCTCGTCTTCTGCTTGAGCTCGCATTTTTTTTTTATTTTATTTTCGTGGCAACACTCTGTCGAGTTCTATTTGCGGATTTTGCTGCACCAGCGCGGACGGAGAGTTGTTCAGCTTCTATCGGAGCGTCTTTTCTTCTAAATCTTCGATGGTTGAAACGAGGAGACGCAGCCACACGTGTCCCCCTTTGCTGCCTGGAAAACGGACTCTTTCTGCTGCCGTTGAGGCCAACAAAGAAGCCATCTCCCTTTTTGTCATTCCACTATAGTATCACATCGTTGTCGACTGCGCAGTTTTTACATTTGAGGGGAAAGCCTCCCACCTGGAACTCATGCCAAACTGGACACAAACCAGTCGCTTGGACAACAGGGAAGTCCCCGGAGACATGCTGGATCTGACAGCTCTCTGATCTCGTATTGTGTGCACCAAAACCAACCTTCATTTTCAAAATTTCTCTCCCGTAAACAATCTACCCAGAGAATACGTGCAATTTTAGCGCTGCATGGGGTTACAACGACTCTGATCTTGTTCATCTCTGTGATGAATCTACATTTTTATTCCTCCGCTATGGTGATTTGAATTGGGCAGCCACAGATTCCAGTGCCAGCTGACCGTTTTTCGGCCCCTGTTATCGCGCACCTGCCCTGGATGTTGGTCATATCCGCTGCAGGACACTTTTTTTTAATTCCCCGAAATAAAGACGCCACCCCAGGCTCTGATTTTTGATTGATTTGGTCGTCCCAGGGTTGAAAGATGGCGGACCTCGAAGCTGTACTCGCAGATGTCAGCTATTTGATGGCGATGGAGAAGAGCAAATCTACTCCGGCAGCCCGGGCGAGTAAGAAAATTATCCTCCCTGAGCCCAGGTAAGCCCTAGTTTTCCTGGACCATTACGGCACAGTCCGTGCTTGTTTGTGTGTGTGTGTGTGTGTTGTGTGTGTTTTGTGAACCCTATGCGGCCATATAGGGAGATGGAGGCGTGCTTCCTCTTAAACATAATCGCTATGCTTACAAAATGACTGCAGACACGTAACAACTTTGGCTTAGTAAAATCACAAACAACCTCTTGATATTTTTGCCTTCACTTTACACCTGATTCCTGCCCAGGAAGTTGTAAATTTGCAGGATTTTTCATGTGCTGCACAGAAAGCATTTCCCTCCTCCAGATATAGTGTTAAGTATGTCCTTCTCTTCGTGTTATGATAGTGTTCTGGTAAATGCGCCTTCTGCTCATGGCTGATTGCTGTATCATGCAGTGTTTTATGTGTGGTGTGTAAGACCTTTCTAGAGGCTGTTGTCAGTGATGGTGCAGCTGCTCTACCAGTATGCAGCTCTTATTCTGAAGCACACACATTTGTGCCTTTTAGCAAAAGCCTCCACTGTTACTAGGCTATCAAACAAGCCCAAAGGCTCAGCCTGATTGAGATGACACCCCTTTACCCTCGTCTCTTTTTACCATTCTAAAGCATAATTGCACATCTTTGTCTCCACTACAGCAGCTTGTCCGAGGTTTCAAGGTTCCTCTCCTGTTATCAGGGAAGGTTTTAGCCTTGTAGCTGCTGCCTGATTGAACAGGATGTGGTTAAAATGTGCTTTTTTAGAGTTCTGCTTCTCTTATGAGGTTTGTAAATACGACAGTGCCATTTTCCTGTTAGAGGCAAACCAAAATGAGTGTTTTAGCAGCAATGCTTTTTTGCAGAGAAGATCTTTAGGCTACACCATTTATACTCTTAATTCTTTTGAGAAAGCTGGATACTGATTTACTGACACATACTTGTAAAATCGATGCAAATGTGGGTTAAACTTCACTTATAAGCTGAGTGTTGCCTACACATACTTCATTATAAGCAGGTATGCTGCTTAGTTGTTTTATTCTTTTAGAGCTTTTAAAATCCAATAGAAAATTCGAGTTGACTTTTAGACCAGTTAAATTTGAATGATACCTTTTGCATTTTAGCCGGTCTGATTTAAGTTGTAGTTACTATATGTCATTGTTAACCATCAGCGATGGTTTTCAAGAAAATTCATTTGCATTTCTCTCCTTGAGAGCCACTACTGGTTTCTGCTCACGTCAGTATTGGCCTAAAGATTACCTTTTAGAAAGCTAAAGTCAACTTGAGTCTATACATCTATTGCAGCAAGCTTTGCGCCACGTTTTGTCAATTCAATCAATCAAATCAGCAACACGGATAGTAAACAATGCTGTAGCACAGCTACATTGTTATGTAGTGTATGGTTTGATCGTGTTACATGTGTTACTTTGTGGCGATGATATTATCAGAATACTGCTTCCATGGTTCCTCAAATAGGAAACATTTTTCTGATTGGCTTAATGAACTGACCTGAATTGGAATGTTTATTATGTGAAGTGCATTGAGACAACTCTTGTCGTGATTTGGCGCTGCTATATAAATAAAATTGAATTGAATTGAATTGAATCACTTCCGGAAGTTACTGGTATCGGCTCGACGAAGGGAGCTGTTTACATGAATATGCAGTTGGTTTCTTAATGCATTATCTGGTGCTTCAGCACAATTATAACCAGTTTGCTTTCAGCTAGACTAATGCATTTACATGCATACAAAAACTGACATCAGTATATTTAGGGCAATAATTCAGTTTTCTGATATGCATGCAAGCTCACAGTGTGTAGTTACAATGTAGCTCATCATCACCAGCTTGTGAATAGGTGGATGACTGATTGTGTTGTGAACAGGCCCCCACAATGCAGCTCTGAAATTGAGTCAAACCCGGAAGTGAAATAAATTGCAGTTCCACCCTCATCCGCTGGGGGCTGGTGTCAGAAACGAGCAAATCCTCATTGACTCCCATGTTAAAAATACCAATTTCACAGCACAAATAAACATGTTTACAGCCTGGTTCCAAAACATGTTTTGGGTTTAATAGATCTAGTTTACACTCATGACAACTCTGAGGGGGGTGAATTTTTTTCTCACTCTTCTGTTTAAGTGTATTAAAAGCCTAAAATTCTGTATAATTAATGAGCATCCGACCCACGTGACCACAGAGCTAGCTCCGTGGAAAGGCCTCAGTAGAGGCTCGGCCTGGCTTGGAAACTGCTCCGGCATTTTGAGTCTGTGTGTTTGTGTATTCTTGTTTGGATATTATTTGTGCAATTGTTGGACAAAATGACTTACTGTGGCATTAATTGCACTAATAGAGCGTCCAAGGAGTCTCCACTTCATTTTTTTTCGGTAAGTAAAATTATATTTAAAACCCAGTGCATTTAACATAATGCTGCACTTTAGAAAATGGGTTGAAATAGAACATGTTGGTGGAGCTGGGTTCCGACTATCGGCTTGTGGAGCTCTCGGGAGACCGATGTTTTCCACCCGTTTCTCCCCTCCCCGCAGCCCGGTCCATCTCTATCTGATCGCGGCTTCTGTTCGCTGTGCGCGGGCTGACGGCTCGTTCTCCCAGCAGCTCGGTGCATCTGTCTGATCGCGGCTTCTGTTAGCTGCGCGGGCTGACGGCTTGTGGAGCTCTGGGATGGAAACCTTTCCACTCGGTTCTCCCCAGCAACAGCTCTGCACATCTCAGATCGCTGTGGAGGTCTCGGAGACCTCTGTGTTCCACCTGGTTTTACCCAGCGGTCAGCCCGGCGTATCTCTGAAGCCGGGCGTACACTGTGCGACTTTTTCACTTTTTTGAGCCGATTTTCCAGTCGTGCGAGAATCCACGACATCGGGGCGAGTTTTGCGCCGAGCGGTCGTGTAGTGTACAGGGGGTTACGAGAGGCAATTAACACCACGTGACCAGCCGCCGATCAGCAGTCGTGAGGTCACACGGACTTCTGGTGTGTTTAATATTTCGCTCGTCCCTCGTGAGGGTATCGCACTGTTGAAGCGGCGCTGCGAGCAGCTGCGACCCAAAAAGTATCAGAACTAGGGCTGCAACTAAAGATTATTCTCATAATCGATTAATCTGTCGATTATTTTTTCGATTAATCGATTAATCGGTTTGTTATTGTTTAGCTATTTAACCTATACAAGAGATGAATACATTTCAGTTAAGAAAAAGAAAAACATAAGAGAATTGTGCAGTTGACTGCAATCTATTTTATTGCACATGACCACAGTCAGCAGTGTAAAATGAGCTAAACAGTGCAAAATATCAGTCCAGAATAATTTTTTGGCATCAAAATATAAGAGGTAAATTCCATAAAAAATAATGTAGAATGTGGAATAGAGTTTGTAAGTGCTATGCATTGCTGGGGGGTGAGTGTCTTGTTCCCCATGTAGTTGTCCATCGTTGCTTGTTTTTTTCTGCATAAGAAACACAAATAACCTGAATTAAGTACACATATAAAATAAAGCAGCACACACACTACAACACTAAATCAATATTACATTATTTGAATTAATTAACAATATACAGTGATCATTTATTTTGACAAAAATGTGTTGTGAGGCGTTTTACAGCGTTAGATAGTAAAACAGCCTTTTAATAGTTAAAAAAAGGACTTTCTGAATTTCTCCTGTATTTAAAAATTGAAAGCGTACAACTATGCCGCATTATATTCACCTGGACACAGCTCGTCTGTATATTTTTCTCCGCGGAGTTGTCCTTTTTTGAATGAGGAACATAGTTATGGGTTTGTGCCGTTTTTCTCTTAACGAGAACATTCTTATAAACAGACGTGCTAAATTTGGCAAGCGCATGATTCACAACACGGAGGAGATTCACGATTGCATCTAGTCAATCAGAAGTAGAACACCGTAAACTGACGCGGCAAAAAAAAAAAACATGTTTAACATCCACTATAACGAACTCAGCTAACACTAAGTCCCAAATGTGATCTGCGTTAGCTTGTTTATTTTCTGTTACTTACCGGACATTCCTCTGCTGCATCAGCCCCCACGTTTTCGTCTCAAATGTTCACTTAGGGACGTCGTGCTTCCGTCGTGCCATGGTTTTTGCATATTTTGTAGGTCACCGGTCTTTTCAAGGCATCTAGTGAAGTGCTCCCATACTCGTGAGGTTTTTGTCCGGGGTTTCTCTTGTTTTGTCGCTTCTATTTTTCTTCCGTATTTGTTGTTGATCCGCCATCTCTCACAGCAAGATGCGCGTCAGTAACGTGATACGTCATGAAAACCGAGGGCACTTATTGGCTAATTTCTTCTTCTACGGCCCCACTGGTAGATCAGTGGCTCATTACTGCCACACACTGGCGGCAAATTTAACAGATTGTAACCGATGTCAGATTGTGGTAAAAAATAGACTTTATGCGGTAAAATATGATTATTAAACAACTAATCGATGACTAAAAAAGTTGTTAACTATTTTAATAATCGATTATAATTGATTAAATCGATTAGTTGTTTCAGCTCTAATCAGAACCGCTCACGGCGCATGCGCGCGCAATCCTGCATCAACGCCAGTCGCTCGCTATTTCCCTAATAACACACGCTGTTCTTTTTGTTTCTACACGTTTTTTTACTCACAAAGATTGTCAAGAAAGCGTGTTTGTCGTGTTCATGTCAAATTAAACTGATCACAAAACACAGATTTACTGTCTTTATTTCGTTTTCCTCATCCAACCCCCATAAATCCCTGTGTGTCCTCCTGCAGCACTCCCGAAGGACAACAGGCAAAACAAGACAAAAAAGTCTGATGTGTTGAGTAAAAACTGCTATTTTTAGCACATTTTTAGGGCCGACGTGTTGCTACCAGACGTACAGTGTGAGCAGTCAGGTCGCATACGAGAACTGGGTCGTGCAGTGTGAGCACATGACTCGTGAGATCTGCCCTGCGAGGAAGTCGTACAGTTTGAGCTGAAGCTGAGTGCTGCGAGTGAAAAAGTCGCACAGTGTACGCCCGGCTTGACTCAGAAGCTCTGGTGTTGTGCACAGTTAACTCCGGTTGTAGCTAGGTTGCTACCTCCGTTAGCTTAGCTCCCACCTCCGCATTAGCTTTGGGTCAGCTTCAGGTTAGCCTTTTAGCTAGTTCGACCGAGTGTCGTCAGTCGATCCCAGCCTTACAGCCCCACCCTCAGCTCCTCCTCTCTTCCCTTTTATGGAATTGTCTGGGCTTGACGGAACCTGTGACATGGTCAAAATGGCGGTGGTGGCCACCTCCCATTTTAGCAGAAAAACTTGTTATTGGAGCCTATGGAAACCCATTGTCCATATATTTATGTCGATGGTTGTGAAAAAAAGAAATAAAACAATCTTTTATATAGTGCCTCCCAAGATAAATATCACAAGGCACTCACAAAAGCAAAACCATTTTAGTAGTCTTAAGTGTGAGGAGATGAAGGTGTGGATAACAATCTCAAGTTCAGAACGGGACAGAATGGGACTCGGCTTAGCAATGTTCCTGAGGTGGAAGAAGGAAGATCGAACAAGAGAACTAGGGCTGCAGCTATCGAATATTTTTGTAATCAAGTACTCTATTGAATCTTTTATCGATTAATCGAGTACTCTAATAAATTACCCTTTTGGGTTTGTAAACCATTATATCAAATGGCATGTTATAAAATATGAAAGACCTCTTAAAATGAGCAAGCAAGCAATCGCCAGTTACTCTTCAAGTTTTATTAAAAATTATTTTTCAAAACTTCAGCACTCAACTTTACTTCACAGTAAACAAATGCCTGTGCAAAAATAAGTATACAACCAGAGCCGATTTTACCCTTGTGCGAGAATCTACTAGCCTGTCAAGCCAGACAAAAACTAGGAGGATAACTGTTGAAGTAGAGCTGCGAGCGGTTGCCGACCCAAACGGCACCAGAACCGCTCACGGCGCATGCGCAAACATGGCTTGCCAGTTATTTCCCTATTAACACACGTCCGTTTTAATTTTTGCACTTTTTTTTTCTCACACAACAAGGATAGTTGAGAAAGCATGTTTGCCATGGCTATGCCAAATTATACTGATCACAAAACATTTATTTACTTTCTTTCGTTTTCCTCCGCCACTCTCATAAATACCTGTCCTCCTGCAGCAATCCTGAGGGACAACAGACATCAATAACAACACAGTAAAAAGTCAGACGTGTTGTAGGGCTGGGCGATATGGCAAAAATAGAATATCACGATTTTTCCAATATTTTATCACGATTTCGATTTTATCACGATTTTTTATCCATGGATAGCATAACTTCAATTGCGTATTAAAGAAGAGAAACATTGAATAAATAAACATTTTTTCATATTAGGGATAATCAGCACAGTGCTAACACGCTTATATTTTAAACTCACACCAGAGATGATAAAAGCCCTGAGAGAAACAATTACAAAAATCAGTTTTTCAAGTAACTTAACATAAATTAAAATCGTAAACATATTTAAAGTGCAAACATGTCAATTGCAAACATATTGTGCAAACATTAACTTGTTCAAAATACTATGTAGCTCCCAGTTGCTCATGTAGTGGATAGTTAAGCTCAAATACGGCTCTGATGTGCGGCTGGACCAGAGATTGCTTGTGGTAGCAAAAAACTGCGCATTCTGAATATTTTCTGCAACAAGTCTCTAAATAAAGTAAAATTTTCCAGTGCAGATTGGAGACAACCCATAGAAGCACTTATTTGATCTAATTTCAGAGAAAAATAGAACAGGTTAGATGCACCTAATAAATAAAATTACTAACAAACTCAGGAATCTTTCTTTGCTTGACTGTTCTGGTGCTGAAAATATCACTAATGCGGATCAAAGGAGATACACAGATGAATGCACCTCTTATTATTTGGAAACTACATTTACTGCAGCTGGTAGAGGCAGAGATTGTTTCTATTGATACACGGAGTTTACAGAATCATTCTAAATTGTAATAGGGGAAGACTGCAGGAGGGAGCGGTAAAATACAGGGGGTCCCCAGCAAAAACAAGAAACTACGAGTCTGATGAAACCCGCTGGTTTTCCATCAGGCAGTCAGGGGGCAGCTCCAACGACCCAGTGACCGAGCTCAGTCCGGCTCGGCAGAGGGTGAACGAGCCGAGGTGATGTCGTGCTCTGCTTAAGAAGCGGTGTTATTTTCCTGCTTCAGAAGAAGCGTCCAA
This sequence comes from Nothobranchius furzeri, assembly GCF_043380555.1. Lineage (NCBI taxonomy): Eukaryota > Metazoa > Chordata > Actinopteri > Cyprinodontiformes > Nothobranchiidae > Nothobranchius > Nothobranchius furzeri. Next base: position 38,259,105 of record NC_091746.1, read on the forward strand.
CGTGTTTTTACGCTTTCTCCGAGACATGTCACGCCGCTAAGTTGTTAGCGCCGCGCGCTAAGGAAACCCTGCGTTCCTCTTCGGAACGAAAACGTCGTTGTCGCTCAGCCGCGGCCGAAGCCATGTTTGTTCACACACAGGTGAAAACAAGCGGGGCACTAATATATTACTATGACTCACTCTGATTGGTTAAGGGTCAAACAAAGGCGTGTCATTCGCCTGAGGTAAATTTCATTTTCATTCAGAGGCAGAAATTCAACAGCAGAGCTGTGAATCGTGATAACAAGGTCTCTCAAAAATGACAGACCGTCAGATGTGTAGATCGTAAAACGGTCTAAAATCGTCATATCGCCCAGCCCTAACGTGTTGTAAAAACTGCTATTTTTAGCACCTTTTTAGGTCCGACGTGTTGCTACCAGACGCACAGTGTGAGCTGAAACTGAGTGCTACAAATGAAAAAGTTGCACAGTGTCCGCAGAATATATAGCGGACCACCGAGTCCGCTTGCAGAAGTGACATTTACATGTGGATGTTTCCTGGTCAGGTGCTGCAGCATCGAGGATGTGGTGTTGTGGTAGGCTAAATCCATTTTACAGTATTTACACTGGACTACGTTTTCCGCCTTACGACGTGAAAAATGGTCCCACACCTTTGACATTTTCTGTCTTTTTCGCACTCCACCGGGGTCCACGTTTTTCGCCATGGCTTAAGAGAAAGTTAAGTTACATTCAGTACCCGCGTGTGCATTCAGTGCAGTGTGTATGTGTGTCACTTATTTCGGTCTGTTTGTGAAACATGACCCTTGGCAATTGCAAAGCAATGAATTAATTAAACATGAATTAAATGAAGCCTCAAGGCAGAGAATTTGACTTGAGGCTTTTTTGTACTCGAATTATTCAAGGTACTCGAATTATTCGAGGTACTTGAGGAATCGTTTCAGCCCTAAAGATAACTGATACGAGAATCCAGGGTGAGAGCTGTCATTTGCATAAAGATGGTAGGAGATTCCTTTAAAGGAGCTTGGGATGTGCTGGAGAGGAAGCGGAGGAGGAAGAGTAGGGGCCCCAGCACAGAACCTTGTGGGACACCATGGGTGAGGGAGGGGTGTTGGAGACAACCACAAAGAAAGAATGCTCAAGAAAGATGAGAAGCACCTTGAGGGGTTGTAGAACCCTAAGAAGGCACTATACAAAAACAGGCCATTTACCACTAAACTGTTAATAACAGATGTTAATGGCTAATAAACACAACACTGTACATTTTTGTTACGTGGGAAAATAAAAAATATAAGGATCCAGTTTTTCTGTGGTTTCCCAGAGAATGGCGTCAGACGTGGCTTAACTGTAACAGATTTTACTAATTGTTGTGTTCAGTAACCAGACTGACTATTATTAGTAGAACAAGCTGATGACGAGGTTACCTAAACAACATGGAAAGCTGTTTACACACTGTGTGTGTGTGTGTGTGTGTGTGTCAATATTGGTTTTTACACATGGAAGTCATGTTAGATTTTGAGGTCAGCTCAGGGCAGGTAAGTTGAAATTCCAGCACTGAGGGGTCCCCTCAACTGATTTCCCAACCTGGTACAAAACAATTCCAACCCCAGTGTAAAAATATAGCTCACCACGTTGTAATTTCCCACATGATAATGGTCTGGGTGGTGTTACGCTGTGAAATCAGTGAACTGAAGGAACAATCCATGGATTTGCATTCAGTAACCTCCAATAAATGCAGAGTAGGACTGCAACTAACGATTATTTTCATAATCGATTAATCTGTCGATTATTTTTTTCGATTAATTGATTAATCGGTTTGTTATTGTTTAGCTATTTAACCTATACAAGTGATGAATACATTTCAGTTAAGAAAAAGAAAAACAGAATTGTGCAGTTGACTGCAATCTATTTCATTGCACACGAACACAGTCAGCAATGTAAAATGAGCTAAACTGTGCAAAATATCAGTCCAGAATAATTTTTTGGCATCAAAATATAAGAGGTAAATTCCATAAAAAATTATGTAGAATCTAGAATAGAGTTTGTAAGTGGTATGCATTGCTGGAGGGTGAGTGTCTTGTTCCCCATGTAGTTGTCCATCGTTGCTTGTTTTTTTTTCTGCATAAGAAACACAAATAGACTGAAATAAGTACACATATAAAATAAAGCAGCACACACACTACAACACTAAATCAATATTATATTATTTGAATTAATTAACAATATACAGTGATAATTAATTTTGACAAAAAAAAGTGTTGTGAGGCGTTTTACAGCGTTAGATAGTAAAACAGCCTTTTAATAGCAAAAAAAAAGACTTTCTGAATTTCTCCTGTATTTAAAAATTGAAAGTGTACAACTATGCCGCGTAGGGCTGGGCGATATGGCAAAAATAGAATATCACGACTTTTCCAATATTTTATCACGATTTCGATTTTATCACGATTTTTTATCCATGAATAGCATAACTTCAATTGCGTATTAAAGAAGAGAAACATTGAATAAATAAACATTTTTTCATATTAGGGATAATCAGCACAGTGCTAACACGCTTATATTTTAAACTCACACCAGAGATGATAAAAGCCCTGAGAGAAACAATTACAAAAATCAGTTTTTCTCGTTTTTCAAGTAACTTAACATAAATTAAAATCGTAAACATATTTAAAGTGCAAACATGTCAATTGCATACGTATTGTGCAAACATTAACTTGTTCAAAATACTATGTAGCTCCCAGTTGCTCATGTAGTGGATAGTTAAGCTCAAATACGGCTCTGATGTGCGGCTGGACCAGAGATCGCTTGTGGTAGCAAATAACTGCGCATTCTGAATATTTTCTGCAACAAGTCTCTAAATAAAGTAAAATTTTCCAGTGCAGATTGGAGACAACCCATAGAAGCACTGATTTGATCTCATTTCAGAGAAAAATAGAACAGGTCAGATGCACCTAATATATAAAATTACTAACAAACTCAGGAATCTTTCTTTGCTTCACTATTCTGGTGCTGAAAATATCACTAATGTGGATCAAAGGAGATACACAGATGAATGCACCTCTTATTATTTGGAGACTACATTTACTGCAGCTGGCAGAGGCAGAGATCGTTTCTATTGATACACGGAGTTTACAGAATCATTTTAAATGTTAATAGGGGAAGACTGCAGGAGGGAGCGGCAAAATACAGCAAAAACAAGAAACTACGAGTCTGATGAAACCTGCTGGTTTTCCATCAGGCAGTCACGGGGCAGCTCCATTGACCCAGTGACCGAGCTCAGTCCGGTGTCGGTACAGGATCTGCTCGGGTGCAAGATCGGCTCGGGGTCCTTCGACTGCCGATGACGTCAAAGTACGGCAAACCGACTCGGACAAAATACACTACACCTCTATACTGTTGGAAAGAATTTAGCACTTTCGTTATTAAAATAATGTTTATTAAGACGTAAGTTTGTGTTTATAATGGTATTTGTAAAATAAAACACTATTTTATTCATAATGTTGAACTCCTCTTTGAGCACATCCCTTGAAGAATCATAGGTATTAGCAACACCTGTGAAATTGTATTTGCAGGAAAGAAGTGTGTCCCGTTTATTTAAGTATTTTGTGTTTAGAGTTTTTGACGTCTTGTCATAGACTGTAGCTGCTAGCCAAAACTCTGGAGTTAAAAGTTTTCTGGCTTTACTAAAAAACCTGTCTGTATTTATTTGATTGATGGTATTTTTACTTTCTATTAGACTCCAAATGTAATAATTTGGCACGTTTGTAATTCATTATTTGCAATAATGTAATCGGCGATATTAGCATTAGCATTCCTATGGGTTTTTCCATGTATATTAGCATTGCGCTAACCACTCGCTGCCAAATTGCAGCCTTTGAGATTAGAAAATCTCCTGGCTTTAGTAAAATACCTGTCTGTACTTATTTGATTGATGGTATTTTTACTTTCTATAAGACTCCAAATGTAATCATTTGGCACGTTTCTAAATCATAATTTGTAATAATGTAATCGGCGATATTAGCATTAGCATTCCTATGGGTTTTTCCATGTATATTAGCATTGCGCTAACCACTCGCTGCCAAATTGAAGCCTTTGAGATTAGAAAATCTCCTTTTGTCACATCACAATTTAATTGCACATGCAGTTAATCGTTCAGCCCTAATATACATGCAGCTCTATGCTACAAGTGTATTTTCAAAGAGGTAATGATGGATTTCTTTGTAAAAGTTGTCCATCTTTCCAATAGAAAGATTTGCCTGGACCAACGTAACATGAAAACAACGTAACGTGATTACGTAATTCCGTAAGGTTCATGTTCAGCCAATCAACTACTTAGACGTCATCGGCAGTCGACGGACCCCGAGCCGATCTTGCACCCGAGCAGATCCTGTACCGACACCGGTACCGACACCGGCTCGGCAGAGGGTGAACGAGCCGAGGTGATGTCGTGCTCTGCTTAAGAAGCGGTGTTATTTTCCTGCTTCAGAAGAAGCGTCCAACGTGTTTTTACGCTTTCTCCGAGACATGTCACGTCGCTAAGTTGTTAGCGCCGAGCGCTAAGGAAACCCTGCGTTCCTCTTCGGAACGAAAACCTCGTTGTCGCTCAGCCGCGGCGAAGCCATGTTTGTTCACACACAAATGAAAACAAGCGGGGCACTAATATATTACTATGACTCACTCTGATTGGTTAAGGGTCAAACAAAGGCGTGTCATTCGCCTGAGGTAAGTTCCCTTTTCATTCAGAGGCAGAAATTCAACAGCAGAGCTGTGAATCGTGATAAAACAGTCTCTCAAAAATGACAGACCGTCAGATGTGTAGATCGTAAAACGGTCTAAAATCGTCATATCGCCCAGCCCTAATGCCGCTTTATATTCACCTGGACACAGCTCGTCTGTATATTTTTCACTGCGGAGTTGTCCTTTTTTGAATGAGGAACATAGTTAAGGGTTTGTGCCGTTTTTCTCTTAACGAGAACATTCTTATAAACAGACGTGCTAAATTTGACAAGCGCATGATACACAACACGGAGGAGATTCACGATTGCATTTAGTCAATCAGAAGTAGAACACCGTAGACTGACGCGGCAAAAAAACATGTTTAACATCCACTATAACGAACTCAGCTAAAACACTAAGTCCCAAATTTGATCTGCGTGTAGTGATGGACCACTATATTTAGCTTGTTTATTTTCTGTTACTTACCGGGCTGGCGTTTCCTCTGCTGCATTTGCCCCCACGTTTTCGTCTCAAATGTTCACTCAGGGACGTCATGCTTCCGTGCCATGCTAGATGGTTTTTGCATATTTTGCAGGTCAACCGTCTTTTCATGACATCTAGAGTGAAGTGCTCCCATACTCGTGAGGTTTTTGTCCGGGGTTTCTCTGCAGTATTGTCGCTTCTATTTTTCTTCCGTATTTCTTCTTGTTCCGCCATCTCTCACAGCAAGATGCGCGTCAGTAACGTGTTACGTCATGAAAACCGAGGGCACTTATTGGCTCGTTTCTTCTTCTACGGCTCCACTGGTAGATCAGTGGCTCATTACTGCCACACACTGGCGGCAAATTGAACAGATTGTAACCGATGTCAGATTGTGGTAAAAATAGACTTTATGCGGTAAAATGTGATTATTAAACAACTAATCGATGACTAAAAAAGTTGTTAACTATTTTAATAATCGATTATAATCGATTAAATCGATTAGTTGTTTCAGCTCTACTGCAGAGAGCAAAGCTGCTAGCCAGGACAGCATTAATGGGTGACATTACCAGCCTATAGGTACCATCTAAATAGTTGTTAGTTTTAACTTTAACAAGACTGTGGCAGTTAGCATCACATAAAACCCAGAGTGAGCTGCCGGGGATGTTGTGTGGGCAGAAAAAAACCCTCGCTGTTGTGTCCTAGTAACCTGGAGTTGCTGTCAGCCTCCATGTGAGGTGGAACGATTGCTTAATGTGTGGTAGAAAGTGAACTGTGCCCATTTTTACAACCTCAAGTCTAACAACAATGTGGAAAATTAGTTAATGAACCTGAGTATTATCTGTGCTGTTCAGAGACAGATCTGCTGTGCAGACATAACAGAAGGTGGTGTTTCAGGTTCTTTGACCTGTATTAAAAGTACTTCATCATTTAATGCTTTAAAACTCAGCTGAACTGTTTTTGATACAAGTAGATGCTAGTGAGCTGTTGTAGTGACTGGTAATGTCTCCGTTAAGTGACATTGCTGTATGGGTTTCACACTGGTTCATTTGTTTACTCGTCAGCTTTCTCCCAGAATGTTTCTTGACCAAATGAAACAGAGAAATTTATTCAAATGTCTAGTTGAAAGCTCAAATGTAAAAGCATGAATTTAAAATGGCTTTCAAAACCTGACAGATCTTCCCCCTGAAGTGCAGCACATTGTGCCTCACCTACTTTGGCACAGAAAATGACTTTCTATGGGTGAAAATTTGTTCTAATTTAGATGGAGTGTGAAGTATTTCCTTTTGTGTAGTGGTGCTAGGTGTGTTTGGCAAAGATCTGATTGTTTTTCCTGTTTGCACAAGGCATTGTAATGACCCTAGGCATGTTAACAGTTCAGATCAACAGTGTAGTGTTTTGGATCTGCTCCAGATTATAATCCATAATCCTGTTTTCATCACAGTAAATTGTTCTCACTGTTACAATCTGCTGGATTATTTTTCATTAGAGAAATAATTTACATCAGCTAATACGTTGAACATTTTTAGTGCTTTTGTATATGAAAGGACATTTGTAGAAATGTTTATAATAAAGTGGGGTGCATATGAGATAATTCACACTGTATGCAGTTAATTTTGCGTGACCTTTGATTCCTCACCACCCTCTGCTCATTCAGCTCTTTCTACCAAATTCGCCTTTCCCACTGATTACCTTTTTCTGATTCATTTTGTCTTTCCCTTTCCTCACATTTTTAATCACATATTTTTATTTTTCAAATTTTTATGTTTTTTAACCATTTACAACATGTATTTATTTTGAAATTTTTGTTCTTGTGAAGTACCTCTTAATCTTTGTCTTGAGAGGCACTATATAAAAGATAGTTCCGTCTTCTATTGTTACTGAATTTGTAGAAAAATACAAATGTCAAAAAATCTCATAAAATGATTTAGTATTTTATTTAAGAAATAGGTAATTCAAACAAAAACAAGCCGCATTTGAGATGATTTAATCCCCCTTTGAATTTTTGATCCCCTCAACACACAAACATGATTCTTGGATTTTCCAGAAGTCATCGCCCATCTCTATATGTTGGTCTATAGCAGTGGTTCCCAAACTTATTTAGCCGCGCACCCCCTTCTATGTCCCGACCATGTCGACGCCCCCCCCCCCAGCCCCCACATCGGGGCATGGCTCTATATATATATATATATATATATATATATATATATATATATATATATATATATATATATATATATCAGATGTCAAGCTAAACAGACAGGGTTAAAAAAATTCCCCATCACTTTCATTTTTTAAATAGTAATTAATAAGCATTCGATACCATTACAATTTCCTTTGATTTCATTTTGAATAAATATTTAGAGTGCCCAGGTAGCACATAAACAATGCAATTTAACGGTTTTCTTAAAGTAGGAACGTTTAACCTGTGCGGCCAGAGCGCTCTCCTTCCTTCTGCTCTGTATAAACCTGAGCTGATCACCTACTTGTGCGTAATCAAATGTCAATAGGGGACAAGATATAGCCATGATGTTCACTTTTACCTCAGACCGACTTATTGCTGTTTTATGGTGTGGCTGAATCTGCGATCCGCTGCCACGCTGACTGGAGTAACACATGCTGCAGTGTACTTGTGGTCAGGTTCATGAGGAGTCACTGGCTGGAGCGGACCCGACTCATCCCAGAAGCTAATATCTTAATTTGACCTTGAATGAAAAATAACCTCTTAAAAGTTTTTATCACGGTGGAGGCAGCGTTCATTTCTGCCTTCAGTCTGACAGCGGGCCGGAGTTAAAGCAGCGTGTGCGCTTATTGAATCTGTGTGTGTGTGTGCGCGCGGCACAGCCGCTCAAGTCACCGCGTCTCGCGCTATTTAAACCAATGTTGTAAAATTCCTTCTGCCCAGCCCAGATGTGCTCACTTGTGCACCCGTGAGCCGTGGTTCAGCCGGAACACGTCTGACCTCTGACAGACGCACTCTGAACTTCAGATCTTCAGCGCGCTGTCAATAGCCTGAATGGGAATCATTTCTTGTTATTTAGTTACATCCACAATGTTCAGTGTGTGAGGTTTACAACGTCAGAACACCTGCATGAGACAGGGTGTTAATTACAATCTGCCAGAATGACTCACCACCTTCAGATTCCTCCAACACCGTTAAAAATGATCAAATACGGAACATATCGGCGTGCGCAGGCCAGAGTGCTGAAGCTCAGCGCATTGTTATTATGAAGCTAGGGCACATGTGGAGGACACGCGCGCACAAAAATGTACTTGTTTTCAATTACATTTATTGTGCCCACTTACTTTTTCTTTGGCCCACCCACAAATGAGTTTCTACGCTAATGGTGACATATGACAGACTTCTCTGAGCTCCGCAGCCATTACACTTTTCACTTCGCGCACCCCCTAGCGGCAGCTCGCGCACCCCCAGGGGTGCGCGCAACACACTTTGGGAATCCCTGGTCTATAGGGCTGGGGGTAAACAATTATTTTTAAAACGATTATTCTGACGATTATTTTATCGAATAGTCGACTATTCTAATGACTATTTAGAAAATTAATCTAATGATTATTTTTCTATTGCACAATTAACAAAAACCAGAAAATCTCAAATTCCTCAAAAAATTGATAAATTGTTACTGTAAGAGAATAAACACTACGGGCCTTCCATTTTGTATAACACTGCTTTTATTGTGTTGCGGTTGGTTATGTTCTGGTGACGTGTAGAACTTGGGAGTGCAGGCTGCTGCCTGAGAGGTGGTAGAAGATGGAGTGTCTCCATGCTGCTTTGTTTTGGTCACTTATGAGCGTGAGGAGAGTGGTGTTACGACTCTTGGAGTTTGGCTCGTGTGCAAAAAGGAAGGGACAATAACGGGATTTAAAAGTTAAAATGATGATCAGGTTTATTTACAACAACAAAAATCATAAATCTTTCCATCCACAGGTTGGGAATAATAAAACTAATTCTGCCTGTGGGGAATTGAAACAAAGTACAAATAAGTAGGGATCCAACTGGGTGGTTAAACCAAACTCAAGGTGATATTTTAAACTAAACCGAAAACCCACAACACTCTAAATGTAATAAAAGGGAGATCTGCACCACAAAAAAGATGAACTCTAAACCAAAACATAACAGCTTATCCCAACGCAAGAAGCTGTTAGCGAAGATGCTAACAGTAGCTTTACCAACGTTAAGTTCAAGTTACCAAGTTTAAATAAACCAAAAACACCCAGCAGCAAACAGACCAGCACGGAGGAGAGACTGATACCACCAAAACAGCTCTCCTCATGTCCGAAAGAAGCTCCTTTATGAAGGGAGAAACGCTCCCGGTGATTTTCTACAACTGCGGTAGACACGAAGCAGCGCATCTGACCCCGGAAGTTGTTGTCCGTTGCCGGGAGACGAAGGCGGGCAAAACAGGAAAATAATCTAGTAGTGGACGGACATTGTTCCGGGTCTTCGGTATTTGGCGGAGATGTTAGTGAAGGCGGAGAAGAGGGCGAACTAGAGGAAAAACAGGCAGATTCCTCGTCTATTTACAAACTCCTGGGGATGCAACAAGTGGGCGCGGTGCGTCGACTTCCGGATCTGACGTCGACAAATTTTTAGAATCGAGCCATCGACGTCGTCGAGGCTTCGCTACAGCCGTATTGGTCTAATAGTGTTAGAAGCTAAACAGAAAACAAATTCAGCAGTGCTTCAACTATCATCTATTCTACTTCATATATCTGTGGAAATTTGTGCTCTGAAAATCAGATTAGTGGTTTTTACAACTCAACAGATCTGAAAGTAGGATTTCCTTCCTAAATGCCATGCTATTGCAGTGTATCTAAAAATGTCAGTGTTTAGTTCAATCTTTGTATTTTAAGATGTACTTGAAAAAAGTTACATGCCAAATTTTTTACTAGATAATTTTATTTTTTTGTTTGCTTTTTGGTGGGGAGCAGTCCTTGCGTCTTATCCCAGTTTGAAGAAATTGAACAAAAAACAAAGTTATACTTTTAATTAAAAACGTTGCCAATTATAGAACTGACATTACAGATCATAACCAACCTGGTTTGGAATCCTGTCCTAAGCAAAAACATAATTTTCATGTTGATCAAAAGATAAAGTCCTTAAATTAAAAATGGAAAGCTAAACTGGACAAACAATGCAATCTTATTGGCCTTAAAATGTAAAGTCATTATCTGCTACATGTTTTTATAGTCCTAAAATACAATTGCTATAATAATATGTTGTGCCTCCCAATAAATGGATAGGAGAGCAAAGCGACATCTTGCTTCCATAGTGGAGGCACATATTAATCTTCACCTTGATTTATTTATTTGTCTTATTTTTCATCCCTTTTAATTCGGCCTGAACGAAAGCAAACATCCACACAAGGTTACTTATATTTTACAAACTGGCAGACAGTAATCAGGAATCTAAAGGAGAAATATAGCTTATTAGTCTGGTCATCTGCCTTTAGTTGGCAGCACTCTGTTTAAGGACGTGAAGTTTGGTAGCTTGTTGCTCACTTTTTTATAGACAGTGATACATATTCGTCTGCGATATAATAACATTGGATCATGATGGGTTTGAGTGTGACAATCTATCAATGCTGGGAATTGTTGCATCTGTAGATAAATGATATACAAATAGTACGTCAATAGAAAGATGGGATTCTTGTGATTCCAGTGATTATATACCAATCATGGATACAACTGTAATTCTAGACACAAACAGGCCTTTACTAGTCCACTCTGAAGTTCAAAATAATGTCTAACTCACCATTCAAAGCATCCTATCATTGACCGAATAGAGCCATTTTAAGTTAAAACTGTTTTATATATCCACGTTAATGTTCTCCCATATAAGGAGTCCACAAGTCTTATGTCTACAATTCTACATTTCAAACCTTGAAAAGCTCCTTTCCGATGCACCTCTTTCTCATCATTACCTCCGTTAGTATTGTCATATTAGTTGCAGCATTTTAATCAACATTTTATTTGATCCTCTGTCGAGGCAAAATCTTCCATTTATTGACTGGCAAGTAAAACGTGCCATCCCAATTCCACACGAGGACCCCTTGTGGTCTGCTCTTTCAAACTGATAAAGAACTGTTGGGTTTGTTTACCGTTGCATGCAGTGCATGTCATGCCCACAAAAAGTCAAAATGCCACCTGAGCAAATGTATATCCCCTATTGTCCTTTGTTGGACTGATGTATATCAGTTGGAATATTTTTATATATCACCCAACTTTAGTTCCTGCTAAATATTAGTTATCTGTTGCTCAATATTTATGTTTACTGAATGCTGTTGCTGCTTTAGTTAGTCTCACACAATTGTCAGCCATTGTGACTTAATATCAGGTGGGGATTCTTCGCTATCAATTGTAAAATTGCAGTTATAAAGCAACTGCAGGGTAAAATATTCCTGGTGGTGCTCTTGCATCACTCAGGTTATATGGCCTGTATCAAAAGTACTTCACAGAGTCAACGTCTTAGACTGTTAGGATCACGTTTTATCCTAGACAAAACCTGAAAAATGATGCTAAATTGATAGTACGGTTACAAACACATGATGTCTTATCGAAGCTAAAATAACTAGCATAAAGTCCCAATGTAATCAGGTCTGATGCTAATGCTTTCAAAACAATGGTAAAGAGCCCATAAATGAAAGTCTAAAGAATAGTTTGCCAGCATTTTAGAGTTATTTGAAGCTTACCGCTTTGCTGCTGTATCTGTATCTGCTATATTCAGAAGGAACCGACCCCACAATACAACATCAAGTACTCGGTACTTGCATCTACTTGTTCTTTGGTTTTTAATGGCAGTCAGCAGCCTCAGTAGTTCCTCTACTGCCACACCACTCGTCCTTGAAATTAATAAAACTTAACCAGGCACTTTGAACAGGTTCTGATGCCGAGGGACAGTGTAAAGATTTGTGTCGATCAAACAACCATATTCGGAACTCTCCAATCATGACATTCTTCACAATGGAATACAAAAATCTTAGCTAGAAGAAAAAATGGCAAATTCACTCTTGATTTAGCCAGAAGTTTGACCATTTTTGTCAGTAACTGAAAAAAAAAGGAGAACAAAACGTAATAGAAAATTGAGAAAACTGAACAGGTTGAAAAATATGACCAAAGCTTTATATCCCCTTTTAAAATAGTGACCACAAGCTTAAGTTAAAGTAATGCTTCTTCTGGAGGAAAAACCATGCACTATCAGTGCTGCATGGAGAATGTTTAGGGGTTTCCCCCACTTCGGCCATGACATTTGACTAACAGCTCACAACGATAAAAGGAGGCGGCAGTTGTGGTGCTGTTCACAAAAAACGTACACTGTTTGACAAGTCATTAAAATATTTAAATTAAAGAAACTATACAGAGAATAGGTTTAGTGGTTTAATATTATTCTTGTTATTATTCTTGTTTAATTATTCTAATTAAACATTTTATAATGGAAAACCAAGTTATGCTTGGTCAGAAACAAATTACGAAGCCCTGTATTAAAAATTGACAGTGCTATTAGGCATCACAATTCTGTTCAAAACCAAGTTCACTTGCTTTTTTATGCATATTTGCAGTGGTTTCTAGTATAAATTAATACCTTGTGAATAGGGTTGTGTATCGTTTGATTATGAACGATTCCAATTCCTCGTTTCGATTTTGGTTCCTATCGATTCCCGATTCCGATTCTTTCAAGACATTACATGTTTTAAATGAGATAGCTAACCACAGGTCCAACTTGATGAAATAATAAGTTTAACATGAATTTTAATTCTATGAACGATAACATCACCTTCATTTAGACAAAAACATGTTTTGGAGAAAAAAAGATAAAGACTTGCAGCACAACCAGTGTGTTTGTTTCTGACCACAACCAAAGACTGGAAGAAGCCTCTGGAATGAGAGTCTAAATGTCTCCAACATATCCAGAAACGTCCAGCTGTTTTCAGCTAAAACTCTCAGGATGATCATGTCCAGGATGACTGAGAACTGCACCTCCATGCTGCAGCAGCATTCAGTCAGAACAGAAAGTGATACATAAATGTAGCTGCTGTCAATAACAATCTTAATAGATATTAAACATAAACTCTCAACAGAAATAGTTCAAAAAGAAAATTTCACAACTTTGTGTGTGTAATTTATTATTATTATTATTATTATTTATTGTGGCTGAAGCTGGTGTCGTCCACCACAGAGAAGCTGCTCTAGCATGATGACTTTAATTATTCTACAGGTTATTGTTCAGCCTTCTGACGCTCACGCTCACTCACACTAGTGTTGGTGAACGGCTGCGTCTGACTGCTGTAATGTCCAGCAATGGTCAGTTTTAGGTACTGTTTGACCATTCAACATCTGGTCAAAAAGGAGACATGAGACTGCATGCGTTCCCTTTAAATCAGCCTGCCTTCATCCCATCAGCTGGAACTTAGATAATGAATTGTCAACAATAATGTTCTCTCCTCAAGGTCCAGCTTCCCTTATCGTCCTACAGGATTCTTCATGCCGTTGAATAAGTGAACACTCGTAGCTCGGATCAGCTGCTAAATCAAATAATGATTTCCTAAATGAAATATGAACTTCTAAATCTTATAAGCTAGATAATCATTAAATAAACATTTGTTTATTGCTACTGTTACATTGATGTTTTATGTCACAAATAACACAAACCTGAAGGAGTGCTGCTGTGTGATGGAGTTGCTAATGCTAACGGTTAGCTTCTTCTAGAAAAGGCATTGCGAGCCAAGATGGGTGGAACCATGAATGTAAAGTTACAGTATGACATAGATCTGTCAGGCTTTTTCCAATCCTATTGTTTCCAGTGTTCGGAACGTTACTTTAAAAAGTAATTGGTTGTAGTTACTGATTACTTTGTCAAAAAGTAACTCAGTTACTTACCGAGTTACGAGATTATAAAAGTAACTACTTACCAAGAAAAATAAGTACTTAATTACTTTTTTCATTAAAGAATTCTAGAAAAATGGGTTCCCCCCTTAATTGAACTTCTTTAATTTATTATAAATTACTACAATAGTAAAATATAAATGACTAATGACTTGAACATAATAAAATGCATGTCCGAATGTTTTTTATAAACCTGCATAATTTAAATAAATAAGCACTTAACGGGAGGAACTACTAACAGGAACATTACACTTATCTATACCAGGGATTCCCAAAGTGTGGTGCGTGCACCCCTGGGGGTGCGCGAGCTGCCGCTAGGGGGTGCGCGAGGTGAAAAGTGTAATGGCTGCGGAGCTCAGAGAAGTCTGTCATATGCTGAAGTCTGTATGTACAGTCTATGGTCACATGTCACCATTAGCGTAGAAACTCATTTGTGGGTGGGCCAAAGAAAAAGTAAGTGGGCACAACAAATGTAATTGAAAACAAGTATATTTTTGCGCGCGCGCGCGTGTCCTCTGCATGTGCCCCAGCTTCATAATAACAATGCGCCGAGCTTCAGCACTCTGGCCTGCGCACGCCGATATGCTCCGTCGCGCGCGTGTCCTCCACATGTGCCCTAACTTCATAATAATAACAATGCGCCGAGCTTCAGCGCTCTGGCCTGCACACGCCGATATGTTCCGTATTTGATCATTTTTAACGGTGTTGGAGGAATCTGAAGGTGGCGAGTCATTCTGGCAGATTGTAATTAACACCTGTCTCATGCAGGTGTTCTGACATTGTAAACCTCACACACAGAACATTGTGGATGTAACAAAATAACAAGAAATGATTCCCATTCAGGCTATTAACAGCGCGCTGAAGATCTGAAGTTCAGAGTGCGTCTGTCAGAGGTCAGACGTGTTCCGGCAGAACCACGGCTCACGGGTGCACAAGTGAGCACATCTGGGCTGGGCAGAAGTCATTTTACAACATTGGTTTAAATAGCGCGAGACGCGGTGACTTGAGCGGCTGTGCCACTCGCGCGTGCGCACACACACACGCACACGCACACAGATTCAATAAGCGCACACACTGCTTTAACTCCGGCGCGCCGTCAGACTGAAGGCAGAAATGAACGCTGCCTCCACCACGATAAAAACTTTTAAGAGGTTATTTTTCATTCAAGGTCAAATTAAGATATTAGCTTCTGGGATGAGTCGGGTCCGCTACAGCCAGTGACTCCTCATGAACCTGACCACATCTCATGTTACTGCAGCATTTGTTTTTCCGGTCCGCATGACAGCGGATCGCAGATTCAGCCTCACCATAAAACAGCAATAAGTCGGTCTGAGGTAAAAGTGAACATCATGGCTATATCTTGTCCCCTATTGACATTTGATTACGCACAAGTAGGTGATCAGCTCAGGTTTATACAGAGCAGAAGGAAGGAGAGCGCTCTGGCCGCACAGGTTAAACGTTCCTACTTTAAGAAAACCGTTAAATTGCATTGTTTATGTGCTACCTGGGCACTCTAAATATTTATTCAAAATGAAATCAAAGGAAATTGTAATGGTATCGAATGTTTATTAATTACTATTTAAAAAATGAAAGTGATGGGGAATTTTTTAACCCTGTCTGTTTAGCTTGACATCTGATATATATATATATACATATATATATATATATATAGAGCCATGCCCCGATGTGGGGGCAGGGGGGTTGGGGGGGGGGGGGGGGGGGTGCGTCGACATGGTCGGGACATAGAAGGGGGTGCGCGGCTAAATAAGTTTGGGAACCGCTGATCTATACTATTAAAAGGTCACTGTGTAATTTTTAACAAGACCCCAATCAGCTACAATTTTAAATTGCAAACAGAAACACCTGTAAAGGTTCCTGAGCCATTAAATGGTCTCTCAGTCTAGTTAAATTACAGAAATAAACGTAATTTTCCACAGTATTTTAAGTTTTCCAGCTTCACATAATTGTGTGTTTTTAGTAGCATTTTTGTTGCTGGTAATCTAGTAATGGTTACATAAATAAATAAAATAATTTAAAATGACACTAGAAGAGGCACAAATCTGATGGAGGACTTAAATGTACTAACGTGGGTCAGACCCAACCACAGAAGAGCTGAAGCTGGGTGGTAAACACACACAGGTAGTTCTAATAACACCTGAGCTCCATGACGTTTGAGACTGATGCATCAGTGTTACAGCGGGACTAAAGAGATGATCAGAAACAGGTTACAGCTGGATGATCTAGGAAGGTAGAAGATCGTGGCGTCTGAGCGGTGAACGGGTGAGCGGACCTTCGGGATGTCCCGCTGTCACGCTAAGAAGGGCATGGCTGCAGATTCACGCCTGCAGCCGTAGACCTTTCATCACATCTTCCTTGTTCATCACGGGCCGTGATGCGCTTTGATGAAAACATCTGCCTCTTTAGCTCCTGATCAGCTGATGACAGCTTCAACACATTGCGCTGCTTAACGCACGCATGTCCTTATCAGTAACAGAAACGATGTTTTGATAAAAGAAGACTAATTAATTAGTTTGCTCATTACTGAAAAAATTTATTTTTTTTTTGTAACTTTATTTTAAACAGCGTTATTCCCATCACTCCTCTGTTGTGTCTATAGCATGCATTGACTGAGACAGTGAGAACACTGAGGGTCTCCGCCCACCCGGCCAATCATCATCGTGTTTGTAAGTGCGTTATCGACACCTCTCTTCCTGGCTGCAGCTGAAGTGTGGCGGTCAGAAAGCCTCACACTGTTGCTCAACGTTCGACAAGCACATAGTAACGCACAACCTTCCGTCCCCAGTAACGGTAACGACGTTGCAACAGTGGGAAAAGTAATTAAATAGATTATTCCGTTACCTAAAAAATGAAAGCCGTTAGTAATGCCGTTATACTTAAATGTAGTTACTCCCAACACTGATTGTTTCCCTGTCGTTTTCTATCTGTGGCTAATGCAGGACATAGGAATAGAAGATCATTTTTATGTTCAGTCTGCATGAAAAACTCAGAGTAACAAATCATATTTATAAATAACAATTAAAACATTGTTTCTCAGTGAACTTGCTCTTTAAAAAATAGTTCCTAAACAGTTAACTGAATTTCAGTCTTGTTTGATAATTTAAAGGGAGGTTTAAAAATGACTCATCAGAATCTGATGCCTAAAGATAACCCCAGTTTCTGGATGAAGAAGAATCAAACCAGCAGTACTTATTGGCACATTATCCACTGGAGAGTTTGCTTGAGAGGATCCAGTCAAGAGAAATCAGGTGGAGATGTGTTGGAAGTAATAGTGGTACCCGCATAACATGCAGGTTTTATCTGTATGAGAAAAGAAAAACAAGAAAAACAAATAAAAAGCCAGCCTTAGTGGTTTGATGTTAGAAATGAGTTCCATTATTTATTAGAGACTATGATACTGGATTTACACAGATGAAAGCATCCGCTAATGGACTCATAAAAGCACTATTACACTTCTGTTGAGAAAATCAGTTGGCAACACAAGACTTGCATTAAAATAAAAATGTACCTAAAACATGTCATTCAGGCCATTATTCCAATATGTGTCCATTATAACAGGATGAAATAGTTATATTATGTTTTCTTCATTTGCACTGTCATCCTGTAACATATTGCTCTTGAGTGCTTCAGAAGAATTACTCTAATTTGATGTGTAAAGGATCTGAGAGGATGGCCGCTGGAGGATCTGGGCGAGCAGACGTGGACTATACCTGTAAATATGCTTCCTGAAAATAGAAGAACATGATGGAGGACTATAGAGATTATGTTCAACCTGACAAACGTTTGCATATGCATGCTCCAGCAGGGGCACTCAGGTGTGCATAAGTGGATCTTTGAGCCACATGCCTGTGGTGGGGGCTGGAATTAACCCTAGAGCTTTGGAGATAACGCTGTCCTACCACATTCTCAGTGGGCCAAGGCAACGTTCCCTGGCAAAGAGGTGAGACTTTGGCAGCAACACTGGAAGCCGTTGAGACGGGAAAATGGGGGAGGGTGAGAGGATGACCTGCTGGTGTCAAGAAGTCCATAAAGGAGGCGAGACAGGTCCATTTTGACTGGCACAGGTTCTGGACGAGTCAACGTTCCTTTCACAATACTAATCCTTTAACAGAGGTACAACTGGGAGAATTTCATCCATCCAATTTCATCCACTTATCTGGAGTCGGGTCGCGGGGGCAGTAGCCTAAGGCGATAGGCCCAGACTTCCTTCTCCCCAGCCACTTGGGCCAGCTCCTCCGGGGAAATCCCAAGGCGTTCCCTGGCCAGGTGAGAGACATAGTTCCTCCCCCGTGTCCTGGGTCTACCTTTAGGTCTCCTCCCGGTTGGACGTGCCTGGAAAAACTCACCAGGGAGGCGTCCAGGAGGCATCCTGACCAGATGCCCGAGCCACCTCAACTGGCTCCTCTTGATGTGGAGGAGCAAGTCTACTCCGAGCCCGTCCCGAATGACCGAGCTTCTCATCCCATCTCTAAGGGAGAGCCCAGCCACTCTTCGGAGAAAACTCATTTTGGCCGCTTGTATCCGCAATCTCGTTCTTTCGGTCACTACCCAAAGCTCATGACCATAGGTGAGGGTAGGAACGTAGTTCGACCGGTAAATCGAGAGCTTCACCTTATGACTCAGCTCTCTCTTCACCATGACAGACCGGTACAACGCCCGCATCACTGCAGATGCAGCACTAATCCGCCTATCGATCTAACGCTCCAGTTTTCCCTCACTCGTGAACAAGACCCAGAGATACTTGAACTCCTCCACTTGGGGCAGGACCTCATCCCTGATCCGGAGAAGGCATTCTACCCTTTTCCGAATCAAGACCATGGTCTCAGATTTAGAGGAGCTGATTCTCATCCCAGCTGCTTCACACTCTGCTGCGAACCGCTCCAGCGAAAGCTGAAGATCACGTTCTGATAGTTCCTCTTCATCATTAGGATCAAATCCAAAAAGTTGCCACAGTGCAGTATTTGCATTTTTCTTTAAGGCCAACTCCCTTGTGCTTGCAGGGTTTCCCTTACATAGGCGTAGCCGTGGCGGCCCGCCATGGCTGAAATCCCACCGCCATGCCTACAAGATCGCAAGTTTATTTATTTATTTATTTATTTTTTCGCGCTGTTTCCCGAAGAAGCAGCGGGAACTACTATGTTGTCTCTTGTGATCACTGCCGGCAGGCAGCAAGAAGGAGCAGGCAGGGCAAGATGAAGTTACAGCATAAGTTACTGAGTTGAAAATTAGAAAGGTAGCAGTGGATATGCTTTTTGGTTTATTAGCATTAAGATAAACGAGTGTTGACGATCTTGACAGTGTTTCCTCCAGTGCTTATTAGGCCAGGTCTCCTCACCCCACCAGGCTAAGCATCACTTATTCATGTAAAATTTATTTATTTTTTCATGTCTGACTTTAACCGCATCTAATACTGTATTACGGCGTGAGCGCAACAGCGACAACTTAAGATCGATTGTGTTAAGATTGTGTGAGCAGCCTGAGAGGTCAGGTGTTTCATCTGAACCCTTAAAACCTCCAGCAGGCCACACTGCACTATTGACGTGTTAGCACGCGGTGCTAACAACGTAGCGACATGACATGTCTCGGAGAAAGCGTAAAAACACGTTGGACGCTTCTTCTGAAGCGGGAAAATAACACTTCTTCTTAAGCAGAGCAGGACGTTGCCTCGGCTCGTTCACGGCCGAGCCGGACTGAGCTTGATAACATGATAACACTTGATATTTAATTTTGTTTCCTTTAAAACAGTCTACTAATTTGTAGCTAGATATGTTTTTTTTTCTTTTAAATCACACCAAATACAAGTTTGGGTCCCAGGAGGTTAAAGGTGCAGAATGTAAGAATATAGTGAGTTTTACCATGAGAAAATCCCAAAAGAGTAATGCTTCAGTCACTTCAGAAGGAAGGTTATACTGAAATATATTTCATATCCAGCTGGCTTTGGAGATTGTCAGTTTTTCTCCTTTCATAACAAAGGAAGGAAGGATGTTAATATGAAAATAGCTGGCAAGCGGTGTTGACATATAATTGTGTATGTGCTGTGAGCGGTTCTGGTACTTTGTTAGTCGCAGCCTTTCACAGCGCCTCTTCAAGAGTGCGATACCTTTACCCTCACAAGGGACGAGCAAAAATCAAACACGGCAGAAATCCATGCGAGCTCAAGATTGCTGATCTGGTCTGGTCTGCTGGTCTCGTGGTGTTATCGCCTCTCGTAAACCCCTGTATACCACACGATGTTCAGCGCAAAACTCACCCCAATCTTGTGGATTCTCGCACAAGTGGAAAATTGGCTGAAAAAGTGAAAAAGTTGCAGTGTCTGTCCGGCTTAAGGTAGCCTGTATGGTCCACAGAAAAACAACTTGGCACAAAATAGTGGTCTTGCTGGACATTTTGCTCAGTTTTATGGGTTTTTGTCAGACTTTGAACCAGGAAATGACTGCAGGCAGTGAAACAGAAGACAGAAAACTCCGGAGCAACTAGTGACTCCTTCCCCCTAGCCAATCAGCGGCCAGAATCACAATGCCGACCCGACTCAGCCTTGCTGAATACCTCAATGGAGCAGGGTTTTAAAATCGGGGAGAAAGTAGAGGGACTGTGCTTGTGGAGACTGTAGTCGAGCCCAGCTGCACCATTCTGAGTTAAGCCTGATTTATACTTTTCCATCTGCGTTGGTACAGAGACACACAAAACGCCAGTATGCATCGGCGCAAGGGCTCTCCAACAGGCTCACAGAGGGTGATGAAGATCACCATACTGCTTATATTACCGTAAATAAAATACTTTATGGCCGCATCAAATATGACTTTATTTTGTTAAACATATCTTCACAGAAGTTGTTTCTTTGAAGCTAAACAAACTTTGGGTAAAGAATAGGGATGAACCGATGGATCGGCATTTGATCGTAATCGGCCGATAGCGCCCCTATCGGTTTTGATCGGAATTTTCAAAATAGATCAAAGCAAACCGATCAGGTAGGGTTGTCACGGTAACCAGTGTAGCGCTAAACCCCGGTTAAAAAAAAAAAAGTTGACAATAATAACCGTCTTGTTTTTTAAAAAACTATTATTACTATAACTATATTATCTTGGTGGGTTTACCGTGGCTGCGGTGTAGGCGCGGTGACCCTTACCAGCCACCGTATCATTGGCTGAAGTTGCCGGCGGCACATACACGCTTTGTTTACAACAAAACTTTCTTGAAGCTAAAGCTGAAATAATGGTCAAAGGAGGAGACGGCAGCGCTCAGGAGGACATTTATTATCCCTCAAAGAAGACAAAGTGGGAAGTACGGGCATATTTTAGATATTTGAAGAATGCCGTGGGAGTTTATAGAAGACGACTATCCTGTTTGCAGCACGTGCAGAAAAAGTGTCTGTGAAAGGCAGCAACGCTTCTTATCTCATGACACATCTGCGTGACCATCACCCACAACTCTACAGTCAACGCAAGGCAAGCTAACGTTAGCGTTTTAGCTAAAATGCGTGATCCGAGGATTTGGGTTGAGGGAGAATGCAATGAGTCGCTATATAAAGCAGCCGCAGCGCCGCTACCTGCATATAAACCGTGTCGCGGACACCCCATGTTGAAATGACGCTATGCATTACGGGGCTCCCAGGGGCAGATATGAGTTGGTCTCTCTCCGAGAATAATTATGAATTTAACAATGATTACTGCCTGATGACATTTTCCCAAATCTGCAAATCTCACTGGTAAGGACACAAACCGAGGACAATATTTTCCTGAAATACGGATTGCTCAAGTAAGGGTAAAAAAGTATCTGATTAGAAGGCTACTTGAGTACTGAGTATCATCTGATCTAATATTTTTAAATGATGACATCAAACAGACATAAAATAAGAAGTTATGGGCAAATATTGGTATTTTAAAGACTAAAGGGGAAAAATGTAAACAAATAAACAACATAATTACAAAATAACACATTTTAGGCAAAATTTAGACACAAACTGAGGACAATATTTCCTGACATACAGGGTTTATTTAATTGTGTGAAAATGTAGCACGTTTAAAAAAATACCGCGATAATACCGAAAACCGTGGTAATTTTGGTCACAATAACCGTGAGGTTAAATTTTCACACCGTCACAACCTTAATACAGACCATTTTAGATTAGGTTACATTTCCTTTATTCCCAGATTATGTAGTTTGTAGCACTCATTATAATGTTGTAGAAAATTTCTGGCCAATCCACGTGATCGGTATCGTTGATCGGTATCGCCGATCAGCATTCTTTGATATCGGTATCGGTGATCGGCAGCAAAAAACCTGATCGGTGCATCCCTAGTAAAGAAGTGAAGTATGTTTATTTATTTGGCAGAAACTTTTATCCAAAATGACATACAAATGACCTGCACTTGTATAGCGCCTTTCAGAGTAAGGACTCCAAAGCGCTTTACACACACATTCACACACTGATGAGCTATGATGTAGCCACAGCTGCCCTGGGGCGCACTGACAGAGGCGAGGCCACTGGTCCCTCCGACTACCACCAGCAGGCAAGGTGGGTTAAATGTTTGCCCAAGGACACAACAGCTGAATTCTCTGCCCGGAGCTGGGATCGAACCTGCAACCTTCTGATTACTGGACAACCCGCTTAACCAGTTGAGCTACTGCTGCCCCAATTGTTAACCTATAAGGCATAGGAAACCCAATCATGTATGGAGAGAACATGCAACTCCACGCAGAAAGGCTTCAGCCAGGTTTCGAACCTGCAACTGTCTTGCTCTGGGGCAACAGTGCTAACAACTGCGTCACCATGCAGCCTAAATGCAGTAAAGCATTTACATGTGATTTATCGGCCTCCATGCCAACTGACTTGCATGTTTCTTCTCGTATGCACAAATGATGCATTTTACAAAGCTGTGACAGCCAAAACATAAAACTAACAGATTTAACTAGTAAAAATGAATCTTGTACAGTGGTTGCAGGTCGTGTTGCCCCTAAAAAGCCCGTCAGATGATGCATCCCAGCTGTTGGTTATATGAGCGATGGCATTCAGAGTGTGGGGTAGTATGTTGATGATGGGGCATCTGAGAGTGTTTAATAAGCTCACACTCTGTGCACATGCTTACTGTTTAATCTCCTTGCTAACGAGGCTGCTCATAAAACAGCTAATGAATACCAGTGCTGCGTTTGTGTGCTTGTCACAGTTCACCCCACAAACTCTTAGCATCCCAATAATCCCATGTAGATGATATATAGCCTGATTTATCATTGTGCACCAGCAGCCATTCTGTCACTCAAACTGCATTGTCGCAGCAGGAGCCCCTTTGTTTTCCTCTCTTCTGCGGCTGTCTGTTCTCGTTTGCTATCGTTGATGTGTGAAGCTGCTGCTGTTTTCAGCTGAGCCTTGGTTATGTTCCATAAATGACCCTTTGCACTTTCTTTTAGAAGGTGAATAATAAAGTTTCATTGTGACTGTATGGTGACAGAAATCTAGCAGATGTGTCAACATTTAAACCATTATAATTGTCTGTGATGTATTTTTATAGTGCACTTTTGTTTTTCTTATAAAGGTCATGCCCTAAAGCTGTTTGTAGAACAGATGCTCCTAACCACCGTCACTAATCATGGAGGTTGTAACAGAACGTGTTGCACTCTGTTTTAATGTCGGCTAATGCCCGACTTTTACAGTAAGCATTATCGTTTTGTGGTGTGCAGAGTGATTTCATGTACATAGTCTAGAGTCAGCTGTTAATGATTCAGTGGTGCAAGCAGGCTTCCTCTAAAGAGGAAGTGTTTACTTCCTGGGCTCTTATTTCTGCAGCTGAAATGTTGTATTTAGTATTAGCCAGTCAGGTCACGCTGATCCACATTACTGTTGTGTAGTGCATTAGTTCCACTGGGCCAGTGGGCTCTTCTGTCATTAAGGTTTCAGTAGAAAGTAGACAAAGCTAAAATTAGATGTGCACAAATAGAACTACAATATGTATGGTTCAAGCAGTATAAAGTTATTGAAAGTTGGTGTTCGGTTGAACCTTTTATTCTTTGAAACTTTCCAATTGTTTTGTTTTTGCTTCAAAACATAAAACGGAGTGTTGCAAACTGATGCAGAGTTCATGTCATCCATGCTTGAATATGTTGAAACTTTTTATTACATTAATGTAAGAAGAATGTACTTCCTATAGCTGCTGTTGCTACAGCTGCATTGCTCTCGCTTTAGTGACGTTTGCTGTTCAGAACACAGATTGTACTAGTGCATTTCAACACAAGCAGAAACTTCACCATGTTGCTTCCTTGAGTTTGTTTTCCACCTAGTATCACTGTATAATCTGTTGAGATTACTGGTAATGAATCAAGTGTGTTTATTGACATGATTATTATAAATTTAATCCACCACATCTATATATAGATTGCTGCTTTTATAACCCCCTAACCTTTCCTTTGCTGATAGCTAAATAAGTTACCTACGTTGGTAGGCAGAAACATAAACTTTTGATAAGTAACTTTTTGTTTCTTTGCATTTGCTGCAACACAATAAACCCAATAGGCTGGGCAATAAAACAACTGTAAAATGTATTTTGAGAACTTTTTCTTGGTAGACATAAGAGAACAGGCTGGTATAAACATTTGACAAAAAGAAAAGATGAACAGCCAATCTCATCAAGTGTTGCTCTTCGCCAGACCAATCATGTGGCTACGTGGAATAGAGAAAGAAAGAAAACGCATCCAAATTGTCCTATTCTGCCTTTTGTACTATTATATTTGTCGACGTCGTCATGATGAGTCGACTAACCGTGGCAGCCCTCTTGTGAATATACTTAAAAGTAGCAGCGTTGCTCATATTTCAAGTTGTTTACCCCCAAATTCCACTACCTCCGGTCCGCCCCCGCCTTCCGCAGCCGCTCGCTTCCGAACTCAATTTTTACTGGTACCCGCTCTACAACGGCTCCGCTCCGGTGCGGAGACCTGAGGGGGGCAAACAAGCATGCGCGGGATTTTCGAGATCTTGCGATACAGTCCGAGCAATAAACGCGGAAGTTAGATCCAAACACCCGTTGTGCGGGAGAAGCATCGGAAATGAGCTGTTTAATCTGCCCATCATTGTGTTGAGAGATCAGCAGTGTTTGGATCAACAAAGTGTGACTACTTTGATAGTGGCAACTGTATTTATGGCTTATTTTTGTGCATTTAAACTTCAGCCGCCATTGATAGTTGTTAAAAGTTGTTAAACCTGTGCATATGAAACAAAAAACGCCTTTTGTTTAGCGATTTATTGTGAAAAACGGAAGATGTGCTTGCTCCTTTTCCTGTTGGGCCGTTGTGATTTCTGTCCATTTACTGCGGAGGTGCTCTGGCGTCCGGCAAAAATAGGATCGATTCTATTTTTGCCGGACGCCGGAACAGAGGGCGCCGCACGGCGCCGCACTGCCGGAGCACGGCCGCAGTAGTGGAATTGCTCTGATTGACTAGAACGGGACCGATTTTGCTCCGGCGTTCGTGTCGGAGCGGAGCGCAGCGGAGCGGAGGTAGTGGAATTTGGGGGTTACTCCCTCAACATGCAGCTGTGAGCTGTGTTCACGTGACAGAGTAGGCAAGCGGAGCCTTCGGCAGGCAGAGTAACCTTTCTCTGCATAACACCTGTAGCTAACGCGTGCAGCACCGGGAGCAGGGTCCAGCCTGCCACGGGGTGTATTGAGCACCGGTGCTGAAGGAGAACTAGATACCCCAATGTTTTGCAGTCTGTTGGCAATTTCTCTTTGTTAATTAGCATAATTTTCTCTGTCGGCTGGCTCCTCGTTTTTGTCTGACTTCACTGTGAACTGGGGATTAATGGAGACCGGTGACTTGCTTTGTTGATTCCCGAAGGGAAAAGAAGACTTCAAAAGTAGCTTTTTTGAAGGCAGCGAATCATGGAGCTGTCCTTTCCAGCATGTTGAACGCTCAGTATACAAACATTACAAGTGTCTATAGCTCTGCCTTTGCTGTCCGATTTAAAATAATACCAAGCTGCAGGTATCTTAGCTCTCCTGAAGAGACACCTTAGCTCTGTGTTAGTTAAAGCTAGGGATGCACCGATGGATCGGCATTTGATCGTAATCGGCCGATAGCGCCCCTATCGGTTTTGATCGGAATTTTCAAAATAGATCAAAGCAAACCGATCAGGTAGGGTTGTCACGGTAACTAGTGTAGCGGTAAACCCCGGTAAAAAAAAAAGTTGACAATAATAATAACCGTCTTGTTTTTTAAAAAACTATATTATCTTGGTGGGTTTACCGTGGCTGCGGTGTAGGCGCGGTGACCCTTACCAGCCACCGTATCATCGGCTGAAGTTGCCGGCGGCACATGCACGCTTTGTTTACAACAAAACTTTCTTGAAGCTAAAGCTGAAATAATGGTCAAAGGAGGAGACGGCAGCGCTCAGGAGGGCATTTATTATCCCTCAAAGAAGACAAAGTCGGAAGTACGGGCATATTTTAGATATTTGAAGAATGCCGAGGGAGTTTATAAAAGACGGACGGACGGCTATCCTGTTTGCAGCACGAGCAGAAAAAGTGTCTGTGAAAGGCAGCAATGCTTCATATCTCATGACACATCTGCGTGACCATCGCCCACATCTCTGCAGTCAACGCAAGGCAAGCTAACGTTAGCGTTTTAGCTAAAATGCGTGATCCAAGGATTTGGGTTGAGGGAGAATGCAACGAGTCGCTATATAAAGCAGCCGCAGCGCCGCTACCTGCATATAAACCGTGTCACGGACACCCCCATGTTGAAATGATGCTATGCATTACGGGGCTCCCAGGGGCAGATAAGAGTTGGTCTCTCCCCGAGAATAATTATGAATTTAACAATGATTACTGCCTGATGACATTTTCCCAAATCTGCAAAGCTCACTGGAAGGACACAAACCAAGGACAATATTTTCCTGATATACGGATTGCTCAAGTAAGGGTAAAAAAGTATCTGATTAGAAGGCTACTTGAGTACTGAGTATCATCTGATCTAATATTTTTAAATGATGACATCAAACAGACATAAAATAAGAATTTATGGGCAAATATTGGTATTTTAAAGACTAGAGGGAAAAAATGTAAAAAAGTAAACAACATAAATACAAAATAACACATTTTAAGCAACATTTAGACACAAATTGAGGACAATATTTCCTGATATACAGGGTTTATTTAATTGTGTGAAAATGTAGCACGTTTAAAAAAAATACCGCGATAGTACCGAAAACCGTGGTAATTTTGGTCACAATAACCATGAGGTTAAATTTTCACACCGTGACAACCCTAATACGGACCATTTTAGATTAGGTTACATTTCCTTTATTCCCAGATTATGTAGTTTGTAGCACTCATTATAATGTAGAAAATTTCTGGCCAATCCACGTGATCGGTATCGGTGATCAGCATTCTTTGATATCGGTATCGGTGATCGGCAGCAAAAAACCTGATCGGTGCATCCCTAGTTAAAGCACTTGGTATCTGAGTCCTTTTCTGACGTTACTGTGTTGTTTTTGTACAAAAAACAATTATTGATGTAGAGGGGCTTTTTGAAATTAAAACTAAGCCATTTTTATTCCATTTGAAAATCTATGTCTCAGGATGAATTAAAAAAGTCACGTTTGTTGTTTTAAAATGTTAAATTCGATTTATTTCCCCTGATTCCGATCCTTTCAAAAACACGCAATCAGCCCAATTTCCAATCAAGTGATCGTATCGGAGCGTTAGGGTTTTTTCCATATCGCCCAACTCTATGTACTCATGGTTTTTTATGTTTAAATTGCTTGATCTGTGTACAAAAAAAAAAAATTACCCTTTGTTCACCAAAAAAGGTCAAAGGTTTTTTGAAACCCTTAAAATATTCCAATTTACAGGCAGTAATATGAATCTCGCTAGCCTTTGTGGTCACAAGGTAGTACTGTTGTGCAGGGATCGGTTGAGACCAGTCCCTACCCGACAGTTGTCCAGTGCTCTGTCCAGCTTTACTGTCTTGAGATGTTGTTGATGGGGCATACTAACTGTCATTGCTGCATAGATTGTCTTTCGCTGCAAATTTTTTGCATCTGTAATTCATTCAGTAGTGTTAATATTCTCTAAAGTACAAACTATTGAGTACCAGAACTGCAGTATTTTGCAGTTTTAATGCAGATACACTTTTTTTTGAACCTCTCTCCTGACCTCTTCTGTTCATATTGATTTTATAACAATGTCAATTACAAACTTAAAAGCTTCTAACTGATGTAACGGTCTTTTCTCCTGTCTTCCTTTTATCAACGCTGACTTCTCGAAATACATTCCATGGAAACTGACTCTCAATAAGCTCAAGCAAACAATAGAGGGATCAGGTGAAGATAATTCATCTCTCAGGTCCTGCGTCAGACCTCTGCTGTGCTCATTTCTTTTTTAAGCATGTCAACTTCTGCAGGTAGTTTTACCTACACATTATACTGAATTCACCCTACACCATGCACTCCTATTCCTCTCCTCTCCCCTCTGGTCAATCTGTGTGATGGGTGGGTCTGTGAAGTATTAGAGACTTAAAATTAAACCGAAGCAAACATCTTTGCTGTGGACTAAATTTACTGTGCATCTTCATTCCTGTTGCCGTTCATTTTCAAACAGTTGATTTGTCCTACTCGGAAGTTAGAATTTCCAAGAAGAAAGCAAATGCACCATTAGCTAAAATATCAAGCTAACATTATCTTAAACAGTTTATTTTGCTGGTGGAGCTAATTAAGACGATGATTCCTCACACTTGAAACTTTGTAGCTCAGTTGTAGCGTTGATCAAAATGTCTGGTTTTTCTTCCAGGAGCAGTGATCGAGTTATGGGGGGCTAGATATCTTTCAGGGAAAGATCCAGTCTCTACCTATATTACAATATTTATGGACACTCAGCGCAGCGGGATGCTGTTGAGCGGAGAGGACTCGTTGGTGCGCCCGCTGCGTCCGGCGCATGATACATTCTCAAAGTGGCGCAACAAAACATTATTATTAACACATGATTGTTCATATCTGTTTATATCCTCTGATACTCTGTCTTTTAATCGTTCCTGATGCGCTCCGCTATTCGTGTGCTGCGGTGATTTTACCTCACTGACGCAGCATCGAAACACGCATCACACTTAGTGGTCAGGAGATCCCTTTGATCTGCGTAGTTCAAAAGTAACTGATGAGGTGAAAAAGTAAGAATCCAGGCAGCAGTTTTTCTGGAGAGTTTTAAGCCGATGCAGGAAGACGAGAGACGGACAGGACAGGAAAATAGTTCAAACAAGAAAACAAAGCTTGAAAGTAAAATGTAGATAGATTTATCTCCACTACACATTTTTACCTGTATAAAACATAAGTTATACACATGGAATATTTATATACCTGATACAATTCAGATCAGCGTTTCAAGGCATTTTGGGGGCCAAGGCTAAACGGGCAGACCCCCCCCCCACCAACCCTAACCCGTACATAATACACATGACACCATTACATTGTTAGCAGCAGAAATTAAATGTTATTACCATTTTCAACACAAATGCATGTTAATGAAATGCATTATATTTTACTGGATATTTTTATGTGTTATTTTGACTAAGATGAGTCTTATTAATACAAACCTGAAATGTTACTGAAATGTAGGTCAAATATTCAAAACTATTTTTAACTATAAATATCTGATGAGAAAAAGGGAACTTCACACCAATCTAATGCATATTATTGAGCCTTTTATAATATTTAGCCTTTAAAAAAGTGAGGCAGTTGAATGCACAGAGTATGCATGTGCTGGTGCATGGTCAGGATAGTTCCACCTCTGCCTCAATTTGAGCCAGGAAAAACCCTGTAGTGAAATGGACCCAAACTTTAGAGCGCTTCCTCTCTGCCATGCTGCTTCTCTGTTTACAGCTCGCCCACAGTGACTGGTGACATTATGTTCTTGCACCGGCGCTGCTGTCTGTCTTGTCAAATCTCTGTCTTGCAAGTTCTCGTTATGAAGAATGGGTATCAAAACAAGGCACCCTTTCATATGACGTGAATCAGTACTCAGTCGGTACTATGAAATTTAGTCGGTGCCTTAGAAAGAACTGAATTCGGTACCCATCCCTGCCCAGCAGGCCCCTGAGGTCCAGTGACCAAAGCCTACTGGTTGTGCAGCACACCAGGCTAAAGACCAAAAGTGACAGGTCGTTTGCTGCTGTGACCCCCAGACTCTGGAACTCGCCCCCCCGAGCCTGATTTTTGGCACTATATATTGTTCTTTCTTTCTGTCTTTCTTTAGATCAAAGAAGCCTTGCAGAAAGTACAAACTACTCAATTATCTTTGGGTTGCCTAATACCTTCGATTTCTTTGGTGAAAATAAACTTTTACTGACCGCCTCTGTACTTTCTTCATTTTTTGCCATTATTGTTTTTTTTTTTCTTGTTAAGTGGACAGGAAGGAAGGCCATCGTCAGAGTCTGCCACTGAAGTGTGCAGCCTTATCTACTGGTTTGGGGGAAATATTTAGTTTTGGTCTGTTTGAACTTTATGCGCCGATGTCCAAAACACAACAGCAATATTTCATACTCGACGTCATTGGTTAGGTCGACTACTCGCTGCAGCACTTAAAGCAATATTACTGAATAAGTTATGTTCTGCAGGGATACAAACCCTAACACATGTGTTGTTTAAAATACAGCTTAAGGAAAAGCAAAGCTGTCCTTTTACCAGATTATTTACCTTTCAATCCTTATAGGTTAAGACTTAGTGAAAGAGAGTGAGATGGTGAATACAAACTGCTGACATGCATTTGACATTGTTCTGTCAGACTTGGCTTTAGAAATGAGCTGACGAGTTTCTTTATTTGATTATTGAAAAAAGTAATTTGATCTCCATCCAAAGTTTCGGAACACCAGTGGACACAGACTAAATTAAAACTTATGAAATCTTAGGATATCAAAATGAGCAACTTGAATCTACAATTTTCACTAATAATTTGAATGCACTGAGTTTTTTATCCTCTACTAAATTAGTAACAATTTTTTTAATGTCATTGAAATCTTATAAAGTTAAAGATCACACACTAAGTTTCTGCCAGTAAGTCCATTACTAGAGCTTGTGTGGTTTGAAATATTAGTAATGCATTCAAGCTTGGCGAGGTACATAGTTCCCTTCAACTTGTCGTCTCCTCCTGGTTGGACGTGCCCGGAAAACCTCACCAGGGTGGCACCCAGGAGGCATCCTAATCACATACCCGAGCCACCTCAACTGGCTCCTCTCGATGTGGAGAAGCAGCAGATCTATTCTTAGCCCCTCCCAGATGACCAAACTTCTCACCCTATCTCTAAGGGAGAGATCTTTGTATCCGCAATCCCGTTCTTTTGGTCACTACTCAAAGCTCGTGACCATAGGTGAGGATAGGAATGTAGATCGACCGGCAATCAAGAGCTTAGCTTTCTGGCTCAGCTCTCTTTTCCCCACAACAGACGGTACAATGCCTGCATCACTGAAGGTGCCGCACCAATCCGCCTATCAATCTCGTGCTCCAGCTTTCCCTCACTCGTGAATAAGACCCCAAGATACTTAAACTCCTCCGCTTGAGGCAGGACCTCATCCCTGACCCAAAGAAGGCATTCTACCCTTTTCAGAATCAAGACCATGGTCTCGGATTTAGAGGAGCTCTCTGCTGCAAACCACTCCAGCAAAAGTCAGAGATCACGTTCAGATGAAGCCAACAACACCATGTCATCTGTAAAAGGCAGAGACCTGATCCTCATGCCACCAAAATGGATCCCCTTAAACACCTTGGCTGCGCCTAGAAATCCCGTACATATAAGTTATGAACAGAATTTGGGACAAAGGGCAGCCTTGGGATCGAGCCCGACTTAAGCCTGATTCATGCTTCTCCGTCTGCGTCAGTGCGGAGACACAACGTCCTTGCGGGCCTGCTGGAGAGCTCCGTAAGGACGGACGGAGTCAAGCTCTCTTTTCTAAACATCCGTCAGTCAAGACGGACAACACAAGCTTGTGATTGGTCAGGACGCCGCTGTCGTCTACACCGCCGCCATTGCGCCCTCAAAAACATAAAGAGAGCCGAGGATAACTAGTGGCAGACACGGAGCAGCTTGAAGAATACCTCGCGAAAAAACTCTAAAAACATGAACGTTTAATTCCCCCGTGACTGGAGGAGTGAAAAGATGCGCAGCAAGCCTTTTATTTGTGGACAGAAATGACAGGAAACGTGGGTTTAGAGGTGGCGAGCGCATGAAGAGGTGGAGGAGGATGAGAGACAAATTTGTCTGTGTTAAAAAGTCTCTTATATACAAAAAAAAAAAACCACAATATAAACACTATCTTGGACCGATACATGACAGGATACCACAGAACAGCGCTACGCCCTCTGTTGTCCTGCTGGGGAATTGCTTTGCAACACTCTCCAGGAAACGGAGAAGTATGAGAGCAAAACGCTTCCGTCAATCCGTGCGTGTCTGTCCCTTGCGGAGCTGATGGAGATGCATGAATCAGGCTTTACTGCCGGCAATGTGGACTTGGCTCTGACACCGGTCATACAGGGACCTAACAGCCAGTATCAGAGGACCTGATACCCCATTAGAGATGTCCCGATACAACTTTTTCACTCCCTATATGATACAGATATTGCAGCCTTCAGTATTGCCCGATACCAATATCAATCTGATATGATATCAGCACAAATCATACATACTTTTCCTTATTTCATATTGTGGAATGTATGAAAGGCTTGCTCAAGTGATATTACTCAATCAGAGAACAAGAGCCAATAACAGTAAGTATAAAAAGATGAATTTTTTTCCTAACCACAGGTTGCAAAAACATGAACCTTAACGGACTGCTTATATCAGAGATTTTTGATGCCGTCTGATTTAATCCGATACACTGTTTTTGGGATGATATTGAGTTACTTCCGATATTGATGTTGGAACAGGACATCCCTATACCCCATTTTCCTAAAGTCCCCCTCCACTTGGCCCCCCGAGACTCGCGTTCGAACCCCTTCTCGAAATCTACAAAACACATGTATATTTGTTGGGTGAACTCCCACTCACCCTTCAGGACCCCCCTAAGGGTATAGAGCTGGTCCACTGTTCCACGGCCAGGACGAAAACCACATTGCTCCTCCTGAATCTGAGATTTGTCAATCTGAAGGAGTCGGTCCCTCCTCTCCAGAACCCCTGAATAGACTTTACCAGGAAGGCTCAGAAGTGTGATCCCCCTGTAGTTGGAACACACCCTGCGGTCCCCATTTTTAAATAGGCGGACCACCACCCTGGACAATTTCTATTAGGGCTGCAACTAACGATTATTTTCATAATCGATTAATCTGTCGATTGATTTTACAATTAATCGATTAATTGTTTTTTGTTAAAAATCTACAAAACACCCCGCAGCAGGAGAAATCCGGAAATAATTTATCATTATTTGTTCAGTTATATTTTTTTAAGGCTGTAAAACACCTCGCAACTCACTTTAAACATGTTTCTTAGACAAAATTACACAAAATAAACATTTCTCATGGCTCTCTGGCTCTTCCGCTGCATCAACTCCAAAATGTTTTTGTCTCAGATTTTCATTTGGAGAAGTTGTGCTTCCGTGCCATGCTAATCGTTTTTGCATACCTTGCAGGTCGCCCGTCTTTTCACAGCGTCTAGAGTGAAGTGCTCCTAAATTTTCGATGTTTTTGTTCAGTTTTTTTTCTTTGGTTTTGTTTCTGTTTTTCTCCTGTACCTTTATTTGCTCTGCCAACTTCTTCAGTGTGAGCTTGTGCGTACGCCATGTGAGTTGTACATCATGAAAAACAGGAGTACCTATTGGCAGATTTCTTCTTCTACTGCTCCACTTGTAGATTGGTGGCTCATTACTGCCACACACTGGCCGCAAATTTAACAGATTGTAACAGATGTAACAGATTGTTAAAAATTGACCTCTTATGGTAAAACGTGATTATAAAACAATTAATCGCTGACTAAATAAGTTGTCAACTATTTTAATAATCAATTATAATTGAATAAATTGATTAGTTGTTTCAGCTCTACTTTCTATGAGCATTTGATAAATAAGGGCCCTGATCTCAATTCTATATATAAATCTGTGTGCTAGCTAGCAAGGCGGCCTGCAAACTGGACCCAGTTACACCAGTTCTGTCAAGAAAAATATAACCATAAACCAGCAAACCAACATTAGAATAGTATTAGTTATGTGTGTATTGACACACTGTGTGGAAACACCTGGTATGTTTTACACAGTCTGCTTCAAAATAATTTAACAATCAAATTTTTTATTCTTATCTAAACAAGAAAAACTCACACAAACCACACATTTTTAGCTAAAAGGCCCTGCTTTGTTAGAGAAACTGTTCTTGTTTTGTTATTTTCGCTTAACTTAAAGAAGTTGTTGTCATTTGAAGCTAAAAGTTTTTCAGTAGGCTATTTGGAGGTGAAGCCTTGTTCTGGCTGCCTTGTCCCGGGTGTAAGGTGCTGCTGATAAAGCGTTAATGGGCCTGTGTGTTTGGGGTGGGGGGTGTTAATTGATTCATTCTCCCTGGTCCTATTCTCATTAACACCCATTCCCAGGGTAACTAGTATCTCTCCAGGCTTCCTCCCTCAGTAGCCTCCCATGTGGCCCTTTCCTGCCTTTCCACTCTGTCCAGGGACAGGTGGCAGGGAGAGTTCTAAACCCAGGTCAGGATCTCTGAGAAAGATGGAGGAGGATGTGTTGTATGCTGCTATGCTTGTGATGGTGTACATTAATCTCCTTTCTCTTCCCCACCTCCCTGTTTTCACAGCATTCGCAGTGTGATGCAGAAGTACCTGGAGGAGAGAGATGAACTAACGTTTGACAAAATTTTCAACCAAAAAATTGGTGAGTCTGACTTCGTTTTTACAATTAAGGTGAAAACATTGTAGCCACAGCTGCCCTGGGGCACACTGACAGAGGCAAGGCTGCCGAGCACAAGCGCCACCAGCCGCTCCGACCACCACCAGCTTGCGGCAGCAGTAGTAGAGTGAATTTTTTTTAAGCAAAATGTCTGAAAAGGAACAATACAGGGGTTCAAAATCTTTATAAAATGTAATCATGCCTTTTATTAATAATTTATAGAATGTGTTTGTGATTTATATATGTTAATATAACCAATCCATAAATATATATATATATTGATGTGAAATCAATTCATGTAAAATAATTGTGGTAATCATGAATCCGTGATTATTTCTCAAACTATAACTGTACCACCAAAATTTATATTTGCAACCCTACTTACTACACCTATTATGGTAGTATACCTTTGGCATTACAGTAAGTTGTTTGCCATCTTGCTGTTATAGTTCATAATGAATCATAAAAGGAAGTAAAACGCCACGATTGACTCATTATTCACTTTACACACACATTTCACTGTAAAATCATGTTTTGGCAGTTGAAAAAGTAGCTTGAGATATTTTTACAGTGGACTATATGCTTCAATTCACCATTAGCATTGTTAACTCAACGTTGGCCTCTAACCTGCTTCAAGTTTTATTCATCGACATAAATATATGGACAATGGGTTTCCATAAGCTCCAATAACAAGTTTTTCTGCTAAAATGGGAGATGGCCACCACCGCCATTTTGACCGTGTCACAGGTTGCGTCAAGCCCAGACAATTCCATAAAAGGGAAGAGAGGAGGAGCTGAGGGTGGGGCTGTAAGGCTGGGATCGACTGACGACACCCGGTCGAACTAGCTACAAGCTAACCTGAAGCTAACCCAAAGCTAATGCGGAGGTGGGAGCTAAGCTAACGGAGGTAGCAACCTAGCTACAACCGGATTTAACTGTGCACAACACCAGAGTTTCTAGGTCAGAGATACGCCGGGCTGACCGCTGGGTAAAACCGGATGGAACACAGAGGTCTCCGAGAGCTCCACAAGCCGGCAGCCGCACAGCAGACAAGCGCTGCTGCGATCTGAGATGCGCAGAGCTGCCGCTGGGGAGAACCGAGTGGAAAGGTTTCCATCCCATAGCTCCACAAGCCGTCAGCCCGCGCAGCTTACAGAAGCTGAGATCAGACAGAGATGCGCCGAGCTGCGGGGAGAAGTGCCGTATTTTGGCGGTTCTGGCTTGCCATAAGAACCAGCCGTCAGCCCGCGCAACTAACAGAAGCCGTGATCAGACAGATGCGCCGAGCTGCTGGGAGAACCAGCCATCAGCCCGCGCATAGGGATGCACCGATCAGGTTTTTTTCTGCCTATCACCGATACCGATATCAAAGAATGCTGATCACCGATACCGATCACCGATCACGTGGATTGGCCAGACATTTTCTACAACATTATAATGAGTGCTACAAACTACATAATCTGGGAATAAAGGAAATGTAACCTAATCTAAAATGGTCTGTATTAGGGTTGTCACGGTGTGAAAGTTTAACCTCACGGTTATTGTGACCAAAATTACCACGGTTTTCGGTATTATTGCGTTTTTTTTAAACGTGCTACATTTTCACACAATTAAATAAACCCTGTATATCAGGAAATATTGTCCTCAGTTTGTGTCTAAATTTTGCCTAAAATGTGTTATTTTGTAATTATGTTGTTTATTTGTTCACATTTTTTCCCTTTAGTCTTTAAAATACCAATATTTGCCCATAACTTCTTATTTTTTGTCTGTTTGATGTCATCATTTTAAAAATATTAGATCAGATGATACTCAGTACCCAAGTAGCCTTCTAATAAGATACTTTTTTACCCTTACTTGAGTAATAAACCCTATATCAGGAAAATATTATCCTCGGTTTGTGTCCTTCCGCTGAGCTTTGCAGATTTGGGAAAATGTCATGAATTTATAATTATTCTCGGAGAGAGACCAACTCATATCTGCCCCTGGGAGCCCCGTAATGCATAGCGTCATTTCAACATGGGGGTGTCCGCGACACGGTTTATATGCAGGTAGCGGCGCTGCGGCTGCTTTATATAGCGACTCGTTGCATTCTCCCTCAACCCAAATCCTCGGATCACGCATTTTAGCTAAAACGCTAACGTTAGCTTGCCTTGCGTTGACTGTAGAGTTGTGGGTGATGGTCACGCAGATGTGTCATGAGATTTGAAGCGTTGCTGCCTTTCACAGACACTTTTTCTGCACGTGCTGCAAACAGGATAGTCGTCTTCTATAAACTCCCTCGGCATTCTTCAAATATCTAAAATATGCCCGTACTTCCCACTTTGTCTTCTTTGAGGGAAAAAAAATGTCCTCCTTAGCACTGCCGTCTCCTCCTTTGACCATTAATTCAGCTTTAGCTTCAAGAAAGTTTTGGTTGTAAACAACAAAGCGTGCATGTGCCGCCGGCAACTTCAGCAGATGATACGGTGGCTGGTAAGGGTCACCGCGCCTACAGCGCAGCCACGGTAATCCCACCAACATAATATAGTTTTTTTAAAAACAAGATGGTTGTTATTATTGTCAACTTTTTTACCGGGGTTTACAGCTACACCGGTCACCGTGACAACCCTACCTGATCGGTCTTCTTTGATCTATTTTGAAAACAACGATCAAAACCGATAGGGGCGCTATCGGCCGATTGGGATCAAATGCCGATCCATCGGTGCATCCCTACCCACGCAGCTAACAGAAGCCGCGATCGGACAGATGCGCTGAACTGCTGGGAGAACCAGCCGTCAGCCCGCGTGCAGCAAACAGAAGCCGCGATCAGACAGAGATGGACCGGGCTGCGGGGAGGGGATAAGGGTGGAAAACATCGGTCTCCCGAGAGCTCCACAAGCCGATAGTCGGAACCCAGAACCACCAACATGTTATATTTCAACCATTTTCTAAAGTGCAGCATTATGTTAAATGCACTGGGTTTTACCCTATTACATTTAAATGTCATGGTTAAACAGTACATGTTAAAATCTAAGCTCAGCTCGGCAGTGACCTAAAATACATAAATATAATTTTACTTAACGAAAAAAATGAAGTGGAGACTCCTTGGACGCTCTATTAGTGCAATTAATGCCACAGCAAGTCATTTTGTCCAACAATTGCACAAAAAATATCCAAACAAGAATACACAAACACAGAGACTCAAAATCCCGGAGCAGTTTCCAAGCCAGACCGAGGCTCTACTGAGGCCTTTCCACGGAGCTAGCTCTGTGGTCACGTGGGTCGGATGCTCATTAATTATACAGAATTTTAGGCTTTTAATACACTTAAACAGAAGAGTGAGAACAAAATCCACCCCCCTCAGAGTTGTCATGAGTGTAAACTAGATAATTTAAACCAAAAAACATGTTTTGGAACCAGGCTTTAAACATGTTTATTTCTGCTGTGAAATTGGTATTTTTAACATGGGAGTCAATGAGGATTTGCTCGCTTCTGACACCAGCCCCCAGCGGACGAGGGTGGAACTGCAATTTTTGGTACTTCCGGGATTGCTTCAATTTCAGAGCTGCATTGTGGGGGCCTGGTTTTATTAGAGGACAACGAACAGATGACGTGGCTTCTTAGGGGTACGAGAAATAACTTCTGGGTCACTCTTGGTTACTGGCTTCAGTTCCTTAAACAACTGTGGACACTTTCTCTGCTGGTATCGAATTGCTAACGCTGTCATTGCAGACTCTGCCATCTCACAAACTCACTGATGGTAAACAGTAACTATACCCCTCTTTGTTTTATTTGAAAGGAGAAAAACTGGCAACCTCCCCTTTTGCTGAGGATGAAATCTTTTTCAGTTTAACCTTCCTTCCAACATGATTAAGACATTAGGCTGTTTTGTGGTTATTTCACTGTAGAAATCTTACATATTTCTCCTTTAAAGTATTTTTATGTGGAATGTTACAACTTTTTGCCTTTTTTTTTAATTTAAGACCTTTTTTCTGCTCATGTGATCCAGGATACTACTGTCTCTTGTTTCTAAAGCATTTTTTAAAACAAATCTTTTCAGTCCTAGAATGTTTGTAGGATGACCTTCATGTTATGGTTGGAAAGTTTATAATGGGTTCAGGCTGTTTCAGATAGAGTTAAAAGACTTGGTATAGTATACTTTTTTGTTTGAATTGAGAAGCGTCTCAAATTAAAAGCAACAGTTCTCCAGGGCAGTAATGTACCTATTCTGTGAACCTACAAGGATTTTTACTGTTACTATTGAGCTATGGTATGATAAATGAGAATTTGTTGTTGTTTAAATGCATCCTGATGCACTCATCAACAGTGATTGTAAAATAATTTTCAAAAGTGAGGAATGAGAAGCTTTTAAACTCCATCTGCTGGCCGAAAGCTCAGATCTCGTGCATTGATGCAGTTATGGAGCATAACCAAAATTTGCAGCCAACACAAAGTTCTAAATAACAATGATATTCTTACTGCAGGGATAAAAATCACAAATTAAATGGAATACCAAATTTCCACTTGTTAAAATATTCCAGAAATTGTGTTAAATTTGTGTAAATTATGAAAGAAGTTTAAACCTTGTGTAGCTAAAATCTTATGCTAATGCAAGTCAGAATTAGAGCGGTGCAGATCTCTGCTGGAAGTCATAAAACAAAATACCAAACATTTCTAGTGTGAATATCTGGCCACCCAGTGGATTTCATAACCATAGTAGAGGTTGGGAAATAAATACAACATCGGAAGTTTGTAAAATCTGTCTTACAAAATCAGTATTATTTTATTCTTCCTCTGATACTTCAGGCTAAGTTTTCTTCCAGCCTGACGCAACGTCTGCAACCTCGACAGACTGAACCAGTCCAGCGGGTGAGGCCGGGAACTAATGAGCTTTTGTCGACATGCCGAGAGAAGAAAAGAAACTAAACAGTTAGGATTAAGGAATTATTCCTCTGTGGGCGCACTGAGAGACCTTGTAGCTCTAGCGTGTAACCCAATCACTTCACCTGTAAAGACCTAGTTTCATCTGAAGTCAAGCTAAAGTCCCTGAAACAGATGCTGTGTAAAGCAGATCAAGACTGGTTCAGCAGCTTAAGCTTTTATTTTTTCTTCTGTTGAACCACACGGTGAACAGAACAACATTGTAAATAAACTCTTTGTAGTTAACATGGACACACTGGAGTGCTCTGCTGTGTATTTTGTTTTTATACCGGCAGATGTGTGATTTTTCAAATGGCCCGATATGTTTTATTTTTGAAACATTGTGTTACAGGAGAAAGAGCCATGTTTGTTAGTAATCAGAGGATGCAACACATGGACGCATTTTTGTAACACATCTAATGTTGAACTAAAGATTAATTCACCCCGTGAGGTTAGCAAAGAGTCACTGCTCCTAATGTCAAATCAGAATGTGAAAAACAGGAGGCACAAAGTCAGTAGAGCTTTTCATGTTTTTACATAAGGAATGTCTGGTGAATATGACTTTCTACGTCCAGTACTGCTAAAACTTTTGCAAGTTTCTTTGAGCCAATACAGATATTAAAAGTGGCACCTGTATGATTAAATGCATTCAAATATCCAGTCAAGCATTTTTGAGCAGTTTAAACTCATCCATGATCCTCTCTGTTCCTGAGGAGGGTAGTCCAACAGAAGGACAGGGATGATCTGTGCATTAACCATCACACATCCATGCAGGTGTTTGTTTTTCTTTGTGCAGGACGGCTCCATGTTAAATGCTGTTTGCAATGACTCACAGCAAAGCTTCCTGCCTCCTCCACTTCTCTGGGTGGAAGCAAAGCCCCAGTGCCTGTTTCATTCTGAACTGACGGGCAGTGAGCCAGTAGTTGTGGAGTACCAGGGGACCACAGCCGCCCTGCAGGCTTCTGCTAGGTTTACTTACTCTTTACTGGTCTCAGCCCCTCGTGAGAATAGACTGTTAATTGTCCCTTCCTCCTCCCTTTGTCTTCTTTTCTTTCCATAAGAATGGTGCTGGCTTTTATTTAATCGGATATGGATGTACAGTTTTAGGGAGGTGTCCTGAATGTTGTGGTGGATCAGCAGGGTGTCCGCGGGGTTTTAAAAAGTATTAAAAAGTGATAAATAAAAAGAGTCAAATTTAAGGCCATTAAAAGTGTTAAATTTGGTCTCAGAGGTATTATTTTTTCCAAATTAGGTATTATTTTTTTCAGACTATCAGATGTCGTATTCTGAACATCGACATAGAAATATATTCCGAATGAAATGTTTTGAACGATTATAAAAACAAAAAAACAAGCCGATTATTTGCTCCTCCCGCTTGCGCTGCCTTGAGTTACAAATGAAGCGCTCCTCCCAGTGTTGCCAAGTTAACTTAGCGACTTTGACGCTATTTCTAACAGCTTCTCAGACCCCCTTCTTGACTTTTTAAATCTTAAAAGTACCTAGCGAACACCTCAGAAACATCTCTGATAACCCTTAGCTACTTTCTGGATAACTGTCGTCGACATTTCCTGCAGGTTAGCTAAACACTCCGCCTGCACTCCGGACCGTTCTTCAGGACATTAGGAAAGGGAATGATGTAGTGATGTGTCAGTCGCTAAAGACAGCTCTCGGAGCCGGCTCCCTGTTGGAGTAACCAGAGTGAGTGACACACACACCGCACCTGCGGACTCCTGAGCCGATAAAAACGGCTAAATGTGCGCGTGCGGCGTGCTAAACACACGTGCAGCTTGCCCCTGATTGCTGTGAGACCGGGTTGGGGGTGGGGGGTGCAGCTGTGGTTGGGACAATTACATTAACTGATGGACTTGTAAATAAATAGTTTATAAATAAGG
This sequence comes from Nothobranchius furzeri, assembly GCF_043380555.1. Lineage (NCBI taxonomy): Eukaryota > Metazoa > Chordata > Actinopteri > Cyprinodontiformes > Nothobranchiidae > Nothobranchius > Nothobranchius furzeri. The sequence goes on from NC_091746.1 coordinate 38,300,846, forward strand.
TAGAAATAAGTTCCTCACGCTGATAACTAATAACTAATCTCTCTGAGGACACGGTGCTAGTGCACGCTCCTACAGCACCTTGACACGACTCAATAAATGCTATGCAACATTTAGTGAACAGTAATTTGCATGTATTTGTTATAAATGCCACTGTATAATTCTTGCTGTCAGTATTTGCAAGATATTGGTATTTGGGTCTGTACTGGTTAGACTTAAATGAGTTAAACCAAGGTCTATAGCCCTTGGGTCATAGACTATGAGCTATAAGTATATCGGTCTTTTTATACTGGGAATCAGGAGTTATTTTAGTGATCATCTTGTTTCTTGTTTATTTTTGCCCTGATTGTGCCCTGAGCAGTTTTATGACTGAATAAAAATAAAAAAATAAAAATCTACATAAATTGAAAAATCATCTTAAATAATCGAGATCTCAATTTCAGTCACAATAATCGTGATTATTGTTTTTGCCATAATCGAGCAGCCCTACTTTAGCAAATCCGGTCACATAATGATGACGTCATATTCAGTGGTCGTTCTGCATCATTTCAGGCCTCGTGGTCAACTGTCTGAACCGCTGAACAGAAGTGCCTGGCTTATTTTCTTTTTTGTAATTGAAGTCTTTATTTACTTTTAACCACATGAGAACATAGAAACGAAAACAGAACAGTCAAAAACAAAACAACAACAGAAAAAAATGAAATGAAATGAAATAAAATAAAAAGGACAGCTTCCAATTCCATGATAAATTCACCTTTGTATTTTTGGTCTGTTTTCAATACCTACTAAAATGCAACGCAGTACGCATAAGATTAAACTGAAGATGATCGCTCCAACCAAATAAATTCCAACCGTCTTAGCCAAAAACCCGTCCCCATGATTTGTCAAAACCCTCCCTATCATCATTAATCCTAGCCAAAAAATTTTCATATGCCACCATTTTCAGCATATTTTCTTCCCACCTATTATATTCTGGAGGAGATGGTTGCTTCCATACACTGAGGATAACTCGGGCCGCTGCAATCACCCCCACCTTTATAACCACAAAATCATATTTTGAAACCCCAGGCAACACCGACCGATCCCCTAATAAACACAATCTTGGTGACAAGGGTATTATCATACCAATCCACCTACCTATTTTGTTCAATACTTTTTGCCAAAAGGGATAAACTTTCCTAAATAGCATGCAGAAATGTCCCTGGATCTGAACTACATTTCCAACATTTATTACTGGTACTGATTCCCATTCTATAAAGTTTGGACGGAGTGAAGTACCACCTGTGTATTAATTTGTACTGAATAAATTTACCCCTGACCTCTCTTATATATTTATCCGAGAATGACAAAATTCTACCCCAATTTTCTTTAGAAATTGCACAACTCAAATCCCTCTGCCATATAATCCTCAAGTTTTCACATATCTCTTTCTTTGGATTGTTAAACAGTTTGTAGAAAACAGCTGCTCTATGTGCTGTACTGGACAATTCTAAAAACTCCACCATCATACTTGAGCTTTGACTAAATTTTCCTTTGGTAATACAGTCCCTTATTTGTAAATACTTCCAAAAATTCTTTTCTCTTATCAAACCATATTTTTGGATTATTTCAGCGAATGACATAAACACTCCCCCTGAGTAAAGATCACTTATCCTGTGTATACCTTTGACAAGCCATTCCTTCCAAAACACTGTTTTTCGCCCAATCTGTACAGCAGTGTTGTTCCATAGTGAGGTGTAAGGTTGTCTTAAGTGAGATGCTCCACACATCTTATGCACCTCTACCCAGACAGCTTTTGAATACCCGAGCACTGGGTTATCATAAAAGTCTTGTCCATTACTTGCTGAGCCCTGTGAGAGAACATCCAAGGGTGTAAAAGGGCTCACTAGTTCCTGTTCGATCTTCATCCAGCTCAGCTCAGGGTCCGAACCTGTCCAGTGCTTGGCCAGTCTTGACATTTCAAAAGCTAAATTATACAACTTCACATTTGGCAGGGCCATTCCCCCAATGTCTTTAGAGGCCCACATTTTCTTTATATTCACTCTTGGCTTTTTGTTATTCCACAAAAAATCTTTAATTAACTTCTCAAATTCACTAAATATATGTAAAGGAATTCTCACAGGTAACATCATGGAAACATAATTGAACTGTGGGGCCACCATCATTTTAATCACATTAATTTTACCCCATAGCGTAAGATTCAATTTTCCCCACTTATCCAAGTTTGTTTTTATCTTTAGGAGGAGAGGTTGCCTGGCTTATTTTCTAAGTAAAATAAATATGTGCAATACGTTGTCAACATCAGTGAGTCTCTAAGTCTATTCTTTTTGTATGTTATATATGTTAAAATATGTGTAAATACGTCGCTGATTAACACTTGCAATTTAGTGTTGTGATGGTTTTAAAAAAATTCTGAAGGTAGTAAAAAAAAGTATTAAAAAGTAGTAAATTTTACTTAAGGATTGCTGTATATACCCTGATCAGTGTGTGTCTTGTGAAATTTCATGACAGATTTCTCAAGCAGTTTTAAGCGGGTTTCATCAAAGCAAGTTCCACTTTTTAGGGCTGCTTTGTCTTTTGATAATCCCTCTCTCCCTTTTTGTTGCTGTGTAAAAACCTTTGGCCCAGAGACTAAAAGATAAAGAAAAATGTCCTTATCAGGTTCGATTGGCTCTTGGCAAGAAAAGTATAAAATGTTTAACACTAAACAAGGAAATGCAAAACAATAGGAAAAACCTTTGTCAGTAGGGCTGGGTAGTGTGGCAACATATTTATATCACAGTTTTTAAATGAATCATATCATTTTTACAGAATTGACAGTATTTTTCCATATACATCACTCCAATCGTTGCCATTAAAACGTAAACACTGAGTCGGTCTAAACCAAAAAGCGCTAGCTACAGAGGTGTTGTTTGGCTACATCTGTAAGCAAGATAAACATCAGAGTAATGACAACATTTAGAATAATTATTTGTTAAAGTAGATATGTAATGGTCTGCATGACATATCGAAAGTTTCAAAAGACGGTAAATTAAAAAAAACAACAGCTGTGCTATGGATCGGTCCGGTCGGCGACCCATTCTTCCTGGTGCATTGGTTCAACCCAACGTCTCAGCAGCCAATCAGCAGCAAGGTGTACAAACCGAGGCTAGTCTGGCCAAAGCCAGAGGGCCAAATACAAATGAAAATTTCATGTGAAACACCCGAGAGAAGACACATTAACTCTGCATTGTTTGTGCATTAACAACACACACTTTTGTGATACACATGTAATTTCTTGCATTTTTGGCTGCTTCTGCTAGCTTCATGATCTGCATGATAAATGTTTACTTTTCACATGGGATTTGGTGTTAGTGTGTAGCAGTGAAATTGATCCCTGCTGAAACACTTTCCCACTGTGAACGTTCCCGAAGTTGTCTAGGCTATTTGCCGGTATGCCGGTATGTTCTTATAACAAATTTAAACCCGATTTGAGTACGAACCGGTGTACTACATATGCGTTTTTGGCAGTATTCCAAATGTCCACTCATTCACTGTATATTGTGTGGGCCAGTGTGTAGTGGTGTCTGAAATGTTGCCTCTTTTTTATTCATAATATAGTGTCTCCAGGAACTGCTCACGTTTCCTAAAAGCAGCATACAGACATTGTACCTAAAAACTGTGGTAGAGATGATGCATTGTTACCAGAGCTGACAGAATATGCAAATGCTTACAGCTGATTGGAAAGTAATTTTCAGACTCTGAATAGCTGAAAATATTCCAGATTTCTATGCTGTAATGTGTCTAATCTCTTCATTTGGCTGTGCTGCAGGACTTAAGAAAAAAGGGTGTTTAAAATGATTGTTTAGACTAAACAGTAAAGATGTATAAAGCAAGCCACATTTAAACTAATGTGATGCAGCTGGATTTAAGTGATTTAAACTATACAAACCAAAATATCTAATATCTTCATTTAGATGATAATTTCTGATTTCTGAATATTGATGGTTCTGCTGCAGCTGCCAAGTGAAAACATTACAACAAAGAGTGTAACAAGAAAGCACATGTGTGTCATTAAATACTATCGGCTTGAACACTGTTGCAAACCATTTAAACATTCTCCCTCTCCTGATAATAACATTTTATTTTCTTCGGCATTGATTGTGCTACTGCTAGTTTACCCGTTTAATTATAGATTCACTAGGATAAATATAATAAAGTTTATCTCTCACCAAATAGATTATTTACTAAGAAATCACAATGTAACGATAGAAACATTACTTGGTATATATGTTGTGTGTGTGTGTGTGTTTGTGTGTGTGGGCTGGTGTTGGTGTATGCATGTGTCTGCTCTGTCTTTGATCCCCAGTGAGTCGTGGCAGATGGCAGGTTATGCTGAGCCAGGATCCTCTGGAGGTTTCTTCCTGTTAAAAGGGAGTTTTCCTCTCCACTGTCGCTAAATGCTTGCTTAGTATGAGGATTGCTGTAAAGTCACTGACACCAGTCAGTGACTCGATGCCATCTGCTTGGTTCCTTATATAGGAAACTTTTTACTTCTTGGCTTAACTCATTCACTGCCAATGACGACTTAAGTCGTCATTTATATATTTTTTTACTGTGTGGGCATCGGCACGAGCCCCCGCACCGTGAGAACAAACATCTCAGCTCTAAAGCCAGTCTTCATCCGCATATGACACACGTCATGTGATGAGGAAGCAGAAAATCCATATGCTAGGAGATCGTTTTGGGCTGCTGCTGTAAAAAAAAGTGAAGCGCGAACCGGAAAAGCTTCTGCCGATTATGGAAGAATGGAGAAATCTCGAAACGCGCGGATTCTTCCTGATGTAAGAGGTGAGTCTCTGCTTTGTTTTGGTTGTTTTGGTGTTGACATCATCCTAGCGCGCAACGTTCTGTGACTCTTAAAAAAAACAGTGAAAACGGTGAGAAACGCTGACAGCGAAGGGCTTTACCGATCAGGAAATGACTGGCAGCGAATGAGTTAATGAACTGACCTGTATTGGAATGTTTATTATGTGAAGTGCCTTGAGATGACTCTTGTCGTGATCTGGCGCTATATAAATAAACTTGAATTGAAAAACTTGAATACTAAGACAGTGTCATGGAGATTAATGATGGTGGTCACACTCCTTGTCACAACTAGCTAAATGATGGCATCCATCACCTCAGACACAGGTGTGTTTTAATCAGGTCAATCCACCCTGAAAATGTTCATGTGACAGCAAGACTGAAAACTGCTGATGAGTCATACTACATTCAGGTGGTATTTGAAAATTAAAACAGCTCTGTTTTCTAATTCCCATGTAGCAGACTATTTATATAGTGAACACATTGTAGAGCGTGAATGAACAAGTAAACATTTCAAACACATCCTTGTATTTTTTGGCCCTATAGGACATTGGTGAATATATAAAAATGTACTCGCAGTCGTGCACAAACCCATGTCCCCATTTCCAGCCTAGCAAAGACTTGGTGCTACATCCTTGCACGTTACCACTGATATACTGATACCAGAAATTTGGCAGTTGAAACAAAAATAACTAGTTCTGGGATTAGCACCAGCTCTAACCAGCACTGGAACCATTTTTGTGGAAAAAGTGATTTATTGTGATGTCATCATGGAGAGGAGAAGGAGATTTTGAAATAAACAGCTGTAGCTCCCACCCCTGCTCTCCCCCCTTCTGAAAAGAGCTGAAAACCATGCCTCATACCATACATACAGACAGTCAAATCTAAGAAATCTTGTTAGTTTTTACTGCACACCCAAGCTTTAAACTTTTTAAGAACCAAATTGAGTGACTTTAGAGTCACGTGATTACTCTGATTGTTAAAGGGCCATTTAAAGTGTGTTTTTTTTTGGTAAAAGGTCAACGTAATTCCTATCACACTTAGATGGCTTACTGAACAGCTTAACGTCCTTCAGGTCTACAGGGAGTGCAGAATTATTAGGCAAGTTGTATTTTTGAGGAATAATTTTATTATTGAACAACAACCATGTTCTCAATGAACCCAAACAACTCATTAATATCAAAGCTGAATGTTTTTGGAAGTAGTTTTTAGTTTGTTTTTAGTTTTAGCTATTTTAGGGGGATATCTGTGTGTGCAGGTGACTATTACTGTGCATAATTATTAGGCAACTTAACAAAAAACAAATGTATACCCATTTCAATTATTTTACCAGTGAAACCAATATAACATCTCCACATTCCCAAATATACATTTCTGACATTCAAATACAATACAAAAACAAATCAGCGACCAATATAGCCACCTTTCTTTGCAAGGACACTCAAAAGCCTACCATCCATGGATTCTGTCGGTATTTTGATCTGTTCACCATCAACATTGCGTGCAGCAGCTACCACAGCCTCCCAGACACTGTTCAGAGAGGTGTACTGTTTTCCCTCCTTGTAAATCTCACATTTGATGATGGACCACAGGTTCTCAATGGGGTTCAGATCAGGTGAACAAGGAGGCCATGTCATTAGTTTCTCTTCTTTTATACCCTTTCTTGCCAGCCACGCTGTAGAGTACTTGGACGTGTGTGATGGAGCGTTGTCCTGCATGAAAATCATGTTTTTCTTGAAGGATGCAGACTTCTTCCTGTACCACTGCTTGAAGAATGTGTCTTCCAGAAACTGGCAGTAGGACTGGGAGTTGAGCTTGACTCCATCCTCAACCCGAAAAGGCCCCACAAGCTCATCTTTGATGATACCAGCCCAAACCAGTACTCCACCTCCACCTTGCTGGCGTCTGAGTCAGTTTAGAGCTCTCTGCCCTTTACCAGTCCAGCCATGGGCCCATCCATCTGGCCCATCAAGACACTCTCATTTCATCAGTCCATAAAACCTTAGAAAAATCAGTCTTGAGATATTTCTTGGCCCAGTCTTGACGTTTCAGCTTGTGTGTCTTGTTCAGTGGTGGTCGTCTTTCAGCCTTTCTTACCTTGGCCATGTCTCTGAGTTTTGCACACCTTGTGCTTTTGGGCACTCCAGTGATGTTGCAGCTCTGAAATATGGCCAAACTGGTGGCAAGTGGCATCTTGGCAGCTGCAAGCTTGACTTTTCTCAGTTCATGGGCAGTTATTTTGTGCCTTGGTTTGTCCACACGCTTCTTGCGACCCTGTTGACTATTTTGAATGAAACGCTTGATTGTTCAATGATCACGCTTCAGAAGCTTTGCAATTTTAAGACTGCTGCATCCCTCTGCAAGATATCTCACAATTTTTGACTTTTCTGAGCCTGTCAAGTCCTTCTTTTGACCCATTTTGCCAAAGGAAAGGAAGTTGCCTAATAATTATGCACACCTGATATAGGATGTTGATGTCATTAGACCACACCCCTTCTCATTACAGAGATGCACATCACCTAATATGCTTAATTGGTAGTAGGCTTTCGAGCCTATACAGCTTGGAGTAAGACAACATGCATGAAGAGGGTGATGTGAACAAAATACTCATTTGCCTAATAATTCTGCACTCCCTGTAATGAACTAACAGCTAGTCCAAGCACAACCAAGACCAAAGTGTGTTGCTGCCATCTTAAAGCTGTGCTATTCTCCCAAAATGTTATGGCAGTTTATGTGATTCTACTTTATATCTGTATTTACTTTACTCTTTCAAAGATTCATACTTTATTTTTTTTACAATCTCAACTTTCAAAAAATAAACTTCATCCAGTGGTCAAGTCCAAAAATACTTTGGAAAATATCATAAAAACAATCAAGTAGTAAAAAGCAGGCAGTGATGTAAGGGTTTATAAAACATCTCATTTATTTTGGAGCCGTTTTCAGGAATCAGCAATACAGGGGGGGGTGCCATTTTAGGTACCTCATGTTTGGATTAGATTTCTATTCTATTATCATGATGTTTGTTGCATTTCTTTCATTGTTTAGTTTTTTTAAGTGATAGCTTTTTCATAGAGCACCATGTGGGCACCTGTGTGTGTACACACGCTTGTTTTTGTAAGGTTTCTCTATAAAAGCGTCCCAATAGAGAGTGTGAGGGACCACAGATCTGCCCCCCAAAGATGTGTAGGAGACAGAGGGAGCTCCAAGTCTGAGAGATCCAGGCGCTGCCCCAGAACACAGGAACCCCAAGGAGACTGCAACCAGAAAGGCCCCTGCCCCCCTCGAGAGGCACAGAGGATCGCCCCGGGGGGCCACAAGCAGCAACCGGCAGAGTCCCGGGAGATATTAGCGGCAAGCCCTCAGGCACGCCCGCAGCCACCCACCCCCTAGCCGGCTGAGCCCGGGACCCAGCGACCCGGGACCCAGGGGCGACCACCCCCCCCCGGGGACCCAGCAGAGCCCAGGGACCCAGACCCCACCAGACAGCCACCGGGATTGATCAGACAGATGCCAAAAATCTTAAACCTCCTGACCCGGAAGCCACGAACATTCAGGCAGACCAAGGCACCACACTCGTGGCAGGGGGAGGGGAGGCGAATTTGTATAGCAGCAAAATAAGTCCCAGGAGAGGGGAGGAGTCAAAGGCCCCACCTGACATATACAGTCATACACAAACACAGTCACACACTTCCTCCCCCATGTTCTCACATACACATACAACCTAAGCCATACAAAAATGCACGCCAGACACCTACTCATGCTCCCCATACACCCCTATTCACTCTGGTCCCAGTACTGCTGCACAAAGGGTGCAACCATCACCGGTTCCCAGAGTTCGACCCTTCCTGTTGGGGTGCTGATGAGCAGGCTCCCCCACCCAATGCCGAGCAAAGCGACCCACCACCCCAGACCCCAACCAGATGGCCAGATCCCCCTCCTAGCCTCCAGCCCTGGGAAGCCAAGTGACAACAGGTGTGCTCAGACCCTTAGTCTCCCTTTCCCTGCTCCAATACAGTGTTGGTGCGTGTTGATGAGGTGTATTCGTGGCTGTGGTGAGCGGGCAGTGCTGGTATCGTCTGACCTATGCCAGCTGGTGCCACCACTCCACCCCTCCTCACCCCACAGTCCTCTGTGTCTACATAGATTAAATGTTGAATCGACACACCTATAAGTAATACACTTGATTTGGCTACACTCACACAAGCCCATCAGTTCAGCTCATCAGTCCTTAAAGACAAACTTTATTTCTCTGAACAGAAAAGGCTTCAACATTTTAGATAATCATTACTTCAAACTTTTCTACAAAATCAGACAAAAAGCCCTACTGCCACCCTTTTAGCTGCTGTAATGCAAGGAACTGGTTAACCTCTGTGGGTGCATCAAAGTAACAATGAATCAGATTTCACACTTCATTTCCTTCTCAACAGTGGTACTGCATAAAAACCTTCCCATTCCTGTTTCGCATGTTGCAACAAAACCAAAGCCCTCTTTAGCGTCTGACCTGTGTTGCTGCTTTCTGATGCTCATCTACCACATTCATTTAGTAGATCAGACCTGACTGCATATTGTTTAGTTAGGCATCCCAGTTAAGGTGAATAGTGTTGAGTTGGGGACTTTGTCAGAAAGTGTTCATTTTTTCATTTGAATGGTTAATGTTTGCCTTTGCATTTTTCTGTTGTAATAGCCGTTTAAACATCATGAAATGTAGCGATAGGTTATCATGTGTCTCTGCGGCTGGATCATATTTACTAATTTATCACATGAACCTACTTTTACTAAGTTCAGTTTGAAATACTACTTAAACGGACTTCACATCTCATCATTGATTGGTTTTTCATTTAACTGCATAAAAAGTTCTCACAACTTTCTCAGAAATGTTAATTGTAAGTCTGAAACCAGGCCCGAGGTTCTTGTGTAACTGTCTAAGATGAGACACTGCAGAACAAAGGGAATAATCCATCCGTACTTTTGTTGCTCCCCTCACATGAAAAGCTGCAGTCGTGCTTTTAGTTCCAAATAACGATACCACAGCACACCTGCCTTATTTCACTGGCACTGACTGCCTTTGTCAGCTCTAATGCAATTTTCTTGAAGGTCTTTGAACATTAAATCCTATTATTTTACAATCCAACATGGCCCCTAACTTCAGCCTCAGAAACATCAACATATTGTGCTGCTTCCAGAGCAAAAACCCATGGAAGGTTGCCAAGTTTTCTTGGCTCCTCGCTCTAAAAACGCTCACTCTTAGGTCTGATGCTAGTGATGAGTCTGTTTGACCCAAGTCACCGAAACGTATAAATGATTCAACTTCCACTGGTCCGGTTTAAACCCTGGATTCAGTTCTGGTGTCATGAAGAAAACTATTTCTCAGGTTGCTTAAGGCCCGATTGGTAAGAGATTTGAACTTGTTTCATCATGATGACCAGGGTCACTGCTGGAAGTTCTGTCGTCAGGGATGGAAATTAAATGTAGAGTTCTATTATGCGTATTGGGACAGATTTGGTGAAAATAAGGTTTGTGCATCAACTGAATCAGCTTTAGTGTACGTTTTAGTCCGTTCACCTGTGCTGGTATTGGGTGGGGAGCCAGCTCCTTTGTGAGGGGCCGGGCTTCACTAAACAGGGGTCAGGCAGGGTGACTGTTATGCAAGGAATGGGTTGTGTGATCTAATAATAGCAAGGGGACTAGCCACCACTTCAACTTGAATGTGTTCATTTCTGTATAAAATCAGTTTTCTACAGTGAAGAGCTGATTGCTACAGCGCTGAGCTGCACTCAGAACCCGGCTTTGAGTGTTCGGACTTTTAAGAGCCTCATTTAAAGCTGCAAACTGGAGCAAACAGCGTGTTGGTAACCAGCTTATATTCTTTTCAGATGATCTGTCCCCTGTCAGCTGTTTGCTAACTGATTTTGTAAATCATATTTTACCTCAGGAGAGCCAGAAAGTAATTTGTGAAACCAGGTTGTGTACTGTCTGTAACCAGGATGTAGTAAAAGCACTGGAGCGTGGTTACCATACATCCAGTGTGGACAATGGGAATGAAAGAGATCTGTTTAAATTGGTTTTTAATGATGTGGGCATGTTTATGCAAGCACAAACTCATCACTACCCTTCTGTCTTATTCTCTGGAGAGGTGCCTGCTAATCTGACGTAATTCCTGATCGTTTCTTCTACCAGAGCTCAACTGTTACATTAACACCAGCTCGGTTCCAAATGGATACCAGAGTAAAGTGTGAAACAGAAGTCTGGAGGCAGAGAAGGAATTCATTGAAAGAGCCATTGACGAGTCGATCCGACTCTTGCATCATCTCTTTGCTCTCTTGCCTCGCAGCTCTCCCTCCATTCTTGTTCTTTACATTCTTTTTCTTCATTCTTTCCTTATGTAGCTCCTCTTCTCCTCTCACTATCACCTTGGCATTCTCCCTCTCCATCTGTCAGACTTCTGGAAAGGGTGATGGAGAGTTGTGGGTTGCTTAGCAACTGAATGTTGCCTTGGAAACCATGTTAGAACTGCTGCATTTTTGCTTGTCGACGGGGAGAAATGAAATTGATTAAAGGAGGAATAAAAATGGGCGATGAGAATCGAAAGGAGCAGAGAGGCAGAGACGGGAAATATTATAGTGCATCAACAAAAGGAAGAACCTTCTCGCGGGCTGATTTTTCCAGAATCTTGAGCTTTTCCTAAGGCTGTCAACACAATGTCTGCACCACCTGCCAATTTACTTATCCGACATGATTCACAGCATCCTCAGATCAGCTAATCTCGTAGCATTTGGTTTGATTTACTTAATCACTAACCCGAGGGTCGGCAAGCCGCAGCTCTTCCATCCATCTGATGTGGCTCTCTGTGCTTGTAAAATACTGAATTGATATTTAAATAAAATGCTTTATATTTTACTGCATTAATTTTACATCTGTATGCCAATTCTAAATGTAAAGACTGTCTGCGTAAACCTGAACAGTTCCAACCCGGTCTTACTGTGAGACCGGGTTGACGCGTCACGCTTGTGCGTAATTATATAGGCACTTTCTGAGCTGACGAGGATGTGAGATTCTGGGATTCTCCTCAGACAGGCTCCTGGATGTGTCGCCACATTGGAGACAAGAACAAGCACTATTCAGCCAAAGTTTCATAATCAGGGAACATTTTCTAAGTGACAAGTCTCGCTTCAGTCGGAGGAATGTTCCTGCATGCGCTCTGGTTCTGCGACGCGCTCCAAGCCCCTCTCCACATCTTCAGCTCTTTTATATAAATCATTTTATTGATTATCGTCTTATGAAAGATAACTTTGACGTATAAGAGCGACCGGTACTGGCTGCTGTCACCTGTTGTGATTGGTTAAAGCACCTCTGCTGTCTGAGGGTAGGCCCCGCCCACAACGCCGGGGCTGCTGTGGCTCCCAGTGTTTTCTTTACTGTGGGAAACGGGTAATAATGGCTCTTTGATGGGAACAGGTTGCCGACCCCTGCACTAACCCATTAGCTGGTTCTGGTTCTAGACTAAAGTAACCAACACATGTTAATTCCTGTAACTAAGCCCGGTGTTCTTTCTTCTGTGGGTTAAGTTCACCTTGGATTTGCACAAAATGGACCCAGCTCATCTAATACTAGTATTTTAACGGACTTTGACCAAATTCCATTTTCCTTAAAAGAGATTCAGAAATGTTCAAGGGGATTCTAACATCCTTGACTAAGTCACAGAGCTTCACCCTTGTTGATGGAACTTTGGACATGTTTGAAAAGTCTGCAAGACAAATTTCTTAAAGTTGTCGCAGAGCTGTCGCTTGAGTCCAGAACACACCTGGAACCCTTTTCAATTTAGTTTCTGAGGTTAAATGTGATGCAAATTTAATGGAAAACCCTAAAGAAAATACCTTCTAACGGACTCATAATTGTTTCCAGTTTTGCCCTATGCTGCATTTGACCCAACCACGTAGAACAGATTTTGTCACTCAAACAAAAAATAAATATCAGAAATTATTACAGTGGGGCAAAAAAGTATTTAGTCAGCCACCGATTGTGCAAGTTCTCCCACTTAAAATGATGACAGAGGTCAGTAGTTTTCATCATAGGTACACTTCAACTGTGAGAGACAGAATGTGAAAAAAAATCTGTGAATTCACATGGCAGGATTTTTAAAGATTTTATTTGTAAATCAGGGTGGAAAATAAGTATTTGGTCAATAACAAAAATTCAACTCAATACTTTGTAACATAACCTTTGTTGGCAATAACAGAGGTCAAACGATTACTATAGGTCTTTACCAGGTTTGCACACACAGTAGCTGGTATTTTGGCCCATTCCTCCATGCAGATCTTCTCGAGAGCAGTGATGTTTTGGGGCTGTTGCCGAGCAACACGGACTTTCAACTCCCTCCACAGATTTTCTATGGGGTTGAGGCCTGGAGACTGGCTAGGCCACTCGAGGACTTTCAAATGCTTCTTACGGAGCCACTCCTTTGTTGCCCGGGCGGTGTGTTTGGGATCATTGTCGTGTTGGAAGACCCAGCCACGTTTCATCTTCAAAGCTCTCACTGATGGAAGGAGGTTTTGGCTCAGAATCTCACGATACATGGCCCCATTCATTCTGTCCTTAACACGGATCAGTCGTCCTGTCCCCTTAGCAGAAAAACAGCCCCAAAGCATGATGTTCCCACCCCCATGCTTCACAGTAGGTATGGTGTTCTTGGGATGCAACTCAGTATTCTTCTTCCTCCAAACACGACGAGTTGAGTTTATACCAAAAAGTTCTACTTTGGTTTCATCTGACCACATGACTTTCTTCCAATCCTCTGCTGTATCATCCATGTGCTCTCTGGCAAACTTCAGACAGGCCTGGACATGCACTGGCTTCAGCAGCAGAACACGTCTGGCACTGCAGGATTTGATTCCCTGCCGTTGTAGTGTGTTACTGATGGTGACCTTTGTTACTGTGGTCCCAGCTCTCTGCAGGTCATTCAACAGGTCCCCCCGAGTGGTTCTGGGATTCTTGCTCACCGTTCTCATGATCATTTTGACCCCACGGGATGAGATCTTGCGTGGAGCCCCAGATCGAGGGAGATTATCAGTGGTCTTGTATGTCTTCCATTTTCTGATAATTGCTCCCACAGTTGATTTTTTTCACACCAAGCTGCTTGCCTATTGTAGATCCACTCTTCCCAGTCTGGTGCAGGTCTACAATTCTTTTCCTGGTGTCCTTCGAAAGCTCTTTGGTCTTGGCCATAGTGGAGTTTGGAGTCTGACTGTTTGAGGCTGTGGACAGGTGTCTTTTATACAGATAATGAGTTCAATCAGGTGCCATTAATACAGGTAACGAGTGGAGGACAGAAAAGCTTCTTAAAGAAGATGTTATGGGTCTGTGAGAGGCAGAGATTTTCCTTGTTTGAAGTGACCAAATACTTATTTTCCACCATGATTTACAAATAAATACTTTAAAAATCCTGCCATGTGAATTCATGGATTTTTTTTCACATTCTGTCTCTCACAGTTGAAGTGTACCTATGATGTAAATTACTGACCTCTGTCATCATTTTAAGTGGGAGAACTTGCACAATCGGTGGCCGACTAAATACTTTTTTGCCCCACTGTATGTTTAAAACAGTCGGTCCAGATAGACATTGGCTTTCATTTCTATTTTCCTTCGGTGTTGACTGCTGAAGTTCAGCAGATTGCTGCCTCCAGCAGTGATTGCCATCATTGGCTTGTCTTATGACTGAAATGCTGTAGTTTGCTTATTTGTAATGGTATATTCTCAATTTTAAAGCTGGATTCAGTGTTTTACTTGTCTTAAGTCAAATATGTCCTCTTGAAGAGGTTAAAACACTTTCCCAAATTCTAAATGAAATGCCTGTGATGTACTTTGGTCAAGATATCAGTTTTACAGCACAAATGCTTTATTCCTTCATGTTGAGTTGGGTTAATAAAGGTTAGAATCAATGACTCACCCTTAAAGAAAAAAATCCTCCTTTCTGCCAGCTGATATCGTAGTTGCCACTGTACTTTCCTACTGTGTAACACACTGACAGATTAGCAGCTGCGACAGAGCTGTAGTCAGTCATGTTTGACCTTGTGGCAGAACATTACTGCTGCTTTCAAAACCACTGCTTGTGTTTTGATACATCCATGAACCACAGGAGCAGTGTTGATGATAAATGATAAATGACTTGTGCTTGTATAGGGCCTTTCTGAGTCCGAATACTCCAAAGCGTTTTACTTTACAGTGTATCACTCATCCAGCAGAATTCTCTGCCGGAAGCCGGGATCGATCCTACAACGCATACATTTTTCTTTAGGTTGAATGAGTTGCCCTCAGATCTTTTTTCCTGCTGATGTCCTTTACCTTAATCAGTTTTGTAACCTCAGCAATGTCAGGGGACTCGTGGGATTTTTTATTTGAAGGTGAGTGATTATCGATTCCCATCACATGCCAGCGGAAGTGCAGGGAAAGTGTAGCACAGCAGCGCTGACCTGTTTGTTGAAGCATTGCATTGAGACGATTTGTGTATCTGAATGTTACCCATTTGTGTTGGATTGTGATATGACCTTAAACAAAAAAGTAAACACACTGTCACATTTTCCACAACACAGGACTGTGTGGAGACCATTCCTCTTACATTTTTTCATTTACTTCTCAGAGCCAAAGATTTTAGACACAGCTTTCATGATAAAAAAAATGGCTCATGGTTTCTAAGGTCGTGTATTGGCAAGATTCTTGCTAGACACTATATAAAAACTGGGGAGACAATAAAATGTATATTGCGATACTAAAAGCCAGACCATATTTGCAACTTTTAAGATTGAATTTAATTGGAAAACCCAGGCCAGATACTTCTAAGACACATTCAGTGTTCTTGCAAGATCTCAATATTCTGTCAGAAAGAAGACAGTAAAAACTTCTGCCACCTATCAGTCGGACTTTAAATTGCACCAAACAAAGAAATACTGTAAATATTTGCAAGTAAATAAAAAAAATCAATACAAAAATACATAGATTTGTATACATGTAAACAAGTGTCATATTTATTTAATTTGCACTAGGGCTGCACAATACGCATATCGCAAATAACAGAAAAAAAATCGCAATGAATGGTCAGCTCAGATGTACGCTATACATAATGCATTTTGTCAATCAAACGGAAGCATGAAGTTTTTGACTAATCAAATAAAGCTCCTCACCCATTTGGCCAATTACCCGGCAGTTAATTAAATACAGGCTAATATTGGAGGATTTACAGTATATGTATATATATGTATGTATATGTGTGTGTATATATATATATATATATATATATATATGTATATATGTGTATATATATATATATATATATGTATATGTGTATATATATGTATATGTGTGTATATATATATATGTATATGTGTATATATGTGTATATGTATGTATATGTGTATATATATATATATATGTATATGTGTATATGTATGTATATATGTGTATATATATATGTGTGTGTGTGTGTGACGTGTATATGTATATATGTGTGTATATGTGTATATATGTATATGTACGTGTATATATGTATATATATATATAATATATACATATATATATATACATAATGTGTATATATATGTATATATACAGATATATAATGTGTATATATATGTATATATACAGATATATATATATATATATATATATGTGTGTGTGTATATATATAGAGATATATATGTGTACATATATGTGTGTATATAAATATATATGTATATATATGTATGTATAAATATATATATATATGTATGTATATATATATGTATGTATGTGTATGTATGTATGTATATATATATATATATATATATATATATATATATATATGTATGTGTATATATGTATGTATGTATGCATATATATATGCGCGTATATATGTATATATATGTATATATATATATATATATATGTATATATATATATATATATATGTATATATATATGTATATATATATATATATATATATATATAGATGGATGGATGGAAGATGCTATGGGGAAAATGAACGCCAATGTGGCGTGATGACATCATTAGCATCTGACGTCATCTGGGTGACTTTCTGGGTCAACTTCAGCTGCTTTCTATCAGGGGGAGTTGGCAACACTGGAAAGATCCTGAACAGCATCATGTATTTTCTGTTATCTTGTAGACCACCACAGTAATGGTTTCAATTTAAACTCCTCTGAACCATTTCAGTTCCTTTACATGGACTCTCCCTCTTGCCTCACATGTTTGCTTCTTAACAATGTTTCTTGTCAGCACTTATGTATTTTTTAATGTTGCAGAGCTTTTAGCTTTTGTCACTTGAAATATGAAAATTGCTGGCATGTTAAAGGTCACCCCACTTTGGTTTGTTGAAACTGATTGTGACAACCCTAGAAGTTTCATCCAGCGTGGATGTGATGAAGCAGGCTGAGTTCATGCCAATACACCTGGAGATGCTCTCCATATGCGCTTTGTTTCGTACACATTCATTGTGTTGTGTAGTGAAACACGTAAATCAAACTGTCTGCTGAGTTCACAGGGCCGCTTCAGTCCCCCTATTAGGGTGTTTTTTGTTGATTGCTCTAAACTAAAGGTGCCTACATGCTGATAAAAAGCTGACTAAATTAGCACAAAAAGAAAAACCTCCCACCCCTGCATGCCACTGTAGAGACCATGGACAGCTCCTTCAGACTCAGACTAAGACATCCCAGATGTGAAACAGAAAGCTACCATAGGTCTGCAGTAAGAGTGTATAACTCATCAGTTTAACTGGTACTGGCATTATCTTACAAAAAGAAAGGGAAAAAACATAAGATTAGTTCTTTTATTTTAAACAATTTACCAATAAAAGGTTGATAACATAATACTGGCAAGTGTAGTTAAAGTAGAAAAAATAATGCCCGGTATGACTGGGCGATAAATCGATTTAATGAATTAATTCAATTTTTTTTGTTGCAGCTGTTTTAAAAAAATAATGTTAGTAAAACTTTTATGTAATAGCACCTTTTTGGCCACCCGGAGCTTCTGTAGAGTTACTTTAGCATTACCGCGACAACAACGTCACAGCACGCACACAGCACACAAAGCAGCAACAGCAAGCAACTCCATGGCCACCGGTGAGAGTGGGAAGTTTGTTTCTAAGAAAGGAATTAAATCCTCCGTTGTTTAGAACTGGTTTGGGTTTGCTGCGACCGACGTGGAGAGTGGCACTTTTATTCCAAGAGGGTGTTCATTTATTCATTATTCATCTCAGAAATGAGGGTTACATTTGTCTTGTTTGTGTTGAAATAGCAAACAAAACTGGCTTTGAGGTGCCTTCCATTTGTACTTATTAACCCTAACCTAACCCTAACCCATAGAAAAACAGCTTCAGGGTTAAATGTTCAACTATGAAAAGCAAGAACCACCAAAGTGAAATATTCGAGGCTGCAATTGCAAGTTTGAAAAACAAATAAGCTTAAATTTTTTTCATACCTCTTAACGATGTTCTAACATAGTATAGCTACAAAAATATTTTGGAGATTAGACAAAAAAATAAAAACCCACCAAAAAATAAATAAATAAAACTAAGTATGTGATTATTCTGCATTTGTCTAAAAGCCTCCACCAATAACACATTTTGGAGTGAAAGCAATTATTAGACCATCTGGTTGTTGGTCTCATCAAACTGCTGCACTTCCCTTGGTCCTCCATTCATTACACACTCATGTATTTAGCAACAGAACACTGCTGGTGTGAGAAGTTCTCTGCTTAATATCAGGGGAAGGAGAAACAGACGACTGCTACGGTCCCAAAAAGAAAAAACTATTTGAAGTCACAGACAAAAGATATTTGGACCTAGAAAAATGGTGACTGGTTTTTAGCATTCTCTGGTTTCCTCTGGCAATGCGGGTTTCCGTTTCTGGCAGAAACATCACCGGAAAGATACCCAAGTGGAGGTGTGGGTGTTATGTAACCGTGTTTGCACTAGCTTGTTCTGTAGATTTGTTATAACAGCTTTAATCACAGCGCTGTCAGTCTGTAGGTCTCCTAATGAGATCATGGTGCAGGGTGTCAGACACGGGTGATTTATATTCCTACAAGTGGTGCTGTGGCCCTGAAGTCAGTGCTCATGTTTGCTAATCACTGTTGGGCAGCAGCAGTCCAGAGAATACATAACGATGTTTGCTGAATACTTAAAATGGATGAATGTCCATCACATTGAGCAACACAAACACACACAGCTGGCTGTGTGCGACCCCGTAAAGGTCAACATATGTATAATGCAACACAGTCAAGTCCCCTGACTCACATGGACCTAAAATAGGAAACTTATTTTTTCTTCCCCGTGAATTGAGTCTAAGCTGAATGGCTGACTTGCCACTTCAGAATAAACAGCATTTTACTGTTTCAGTGTGACAGTAGAATACAAAGGAGATTGTGGGAAATGAGCACCTTAAGGGAGTTGACTCGGCCTACTGAAAGTAGAAAGGTTTATTTGTGTGAGGTGTGAGTGCACTGATGTGTCCTTGTCAGCGAAAGCCATTACTTCACCTAAATGTGACCCCGCACTTGTGGCGGTTTTACCATTAGGCGCAGGTTGGCGGCCGCCTGGGGCCCCCTTATTTTGGGGGGCCCCCTAAACCTGACTGCTGGCACCCCTCTGTTAATGCCACAATGCCTTTAAGATGCCGATGTGCAAACAGGAAGTGATTGGTAGTCATTCCACTCTAGTCCAGGTGGTGCACCAAGTTGTTATTTGCCAAGTGCCATAAAACCAGATGAACTCATTTTGGTTACATACACCCATTTTACAAGTCTGTCTTGCCACTGAACCTGTAATGGGTTAGCTCAACACGTTGTACACAAAAAAGTTCAAACATGGAAAAAATAGAGTCAACTTCCTTTGAGCCTGTCTGTCTATGTAACGCACAGAGATATTAACACAGATTTCTCTTTAATGTACTTTGTCTACTAGTCTTTACTCCTACAGAAGTACGTTATATGTAACAACATAGGCTGCACAACACTTAAATACCTGTTCAGCAGACAATAAGTTGGGGCCATTTCAGGTTAGAGCAGTTTGTAATCATCGTCTTTTTATCGTAGAGTCTTGGGCATGTCTGGGTCTTACTAAGAAGACCACGATGAATTTCTGCTCTTCAACTAAAGAGAGGTGTACTCTTGTACTGTTAGATATAGAAACATGAGTATCTCTGCCATCTTGTACTGTTGACCTGACATGGTGCAGAAACTACTTACGATCTCCCTCATCACTGGTCACTCCTCCAGTCACCAAACTGACTGTAACATAGGTGACAATGGCTTGTAGAGGTCAGAGGAGAATGGGTAGACTATAGTCCAGTGGTCAACAGCACCAACCTGGTGCCCCCATGAACGAAATAAATAACATGCCCACGGGCCTTTTCTCCAAATAACACGAGTCTACAATAAAATAAAAATCTGCTGTCATATTTTTAAATCACAAATTTATCAATAAAGATTTTAAAAGTACAGTTTTCTTTGAAAAACATTAAAATATGTTAATACATTACTTTTAACTCTGATTTGTTCAAGTTCAAAGGTCTGTATTGTATCAACCTAGTAGCCCTTTGTGTTGGTCAGTACCCATGAAGTAGCTCAGCTTCACAAAGGTTAGTGACCCCTGCAAAAGACTGTCCCCACCCAGTGATCCTGAGTGTTTTGGACCCTTTGTTTTCCTAAAAAGCATCTTCAGACTCAACTATTCAAATGGAATTTTATCGAATTAGCAGTGTTGTAAGCTGTTTTTTACTTGTTTTTACTGTTTTTGCTGGTTTGATTCCAAATTAAAGTACCTATTCGATAATGGGTCTGGCTGCCTTTCGACTATTCATGATCAAAATCAGGTCATTGTCAAAAACGATGCAGGAAATGAGTATGGATTCTTGGATGTGAGAATATTTCAAACTTTTTTTTAGCAGTTTTCAGTTCAAAGGTTTGTAACACAGTGTGTCTGAGACTGAACAACCCAGTCTGGGATTTTTATACAGTTTAGGTGATTTTACAAATGAAACAAAGCTCAGAGAAACTTATGTGACCTGACCTGGAGTTGTGTGTGTGTGTGTGTTGGCGAGTGCGAGAGACTTCTCTGGAAGAGGCCATTTGTTGAACTAGCTGGGCAGTGTTGAAGTATGCAGAGATTGGGGTAATCATTGAGTCTTGGTGATGTAAGGACTACAGTTTCCCCCCTCTTCTAATACTACTGTTGCAGGTTCGGTGCCTGCTGATGAAAAGCTGTTTGTGCGGAGAGAGAGAAGGAGGAAGAAGATGATCCTTGTTTGACGGATGCCCTGTGTGCTCTGCTGTCTGTGTACATATGACATGTGTGGATGCACGTGAGGCGGGTTATTTGTGAGTCTTTGTGTCAGCAGAGGAGCAGAGAGGAAATGATGCATCACATCTGGAAGGGAGATATCGCTCAGGGGAAGAAGTGAGAATGGATGATAGCAGGCGTGAAACCCAAAACAAATGACTTCTGGTCCGAGCGTGTCTATAACCGAATCAGTGAAGCCACTCAAGTCAAATAAAAGCCAATTCTCAGAGTTTTTGTTTTCAGCTGTTTATGTACCTTTAGTCTCTGCCACAGGCTTGAATAACAAGCCTTTGTTACTATATTCTGTAGTATGTTGAGTTTTTTTATTTATTTCAAGGCACCTCAGAAAATTAGAGTCAAAATAAGGTTTAGTTTTAAGGTGGGACAAACAGTTGAGAGGAAATAATTGAATGTTTTTTAACAAAACTCTTAATAGCGACAGTGAAAGCATGAATCACTTTTTCAATCTCAAACTGAGCCATTAAAGCCCCGAGAATGACAGGATCCTATTAATCAACCACGGATGATAGCCGGAGATGTCTCGCCGCACGTCATTTATAAGATAAAGGAAGCCGAGCTTTGTGACATGCGGCACTTCTGCATACGAGGAGGCATGTTGCTCCCAAATCCTATCAGCATCCTGACTGAATCTGACTATTAGATTACAGTTTCCTATACCCTTTTCTCTTTTTGGCTCCTGTCTCATTTCTTTCACAGCAGGATCGCTTCTTTTTCAGCCTTTTCAGCAAGTATTTCATCTTCATAAAACAACACAGCCATGGAGGGGTGTTAATGCTTCGTTGCAACTGCAAAAAGAAGTAAAAAATGTGTCTTTCGCAGGAATCACTGCACATTAATACTATGAATGAAGCCCAAATTATTGTTATACTGAAGATGCATGATTGTTCTGAGGCATAAAACCAAAACATAGTGCTACATGCTGTTAGTCACTTGGTACTAAGGTTTTATTTACTACACCCACATGCTGGTGATGCACAAAAATGTCTGAACTGACAGCACTCTTAAATAACAAACGTGAACCTCACTACTGCCAGCCTGCAGTCATGTTGTGAGATTAAATGTTGCTAGTGAGCCAAAAAATACATCAGCGACAGCAACATTCACTCTGGAAAAAAAGGCTTAGGCACCATATCATCAGTCCATCCACAGCAAACAGTTTTGTCACGTTAGGCTCATTTTTTTTTTTTCATTTTTATGTTTTCATCTCTACATTTATGAATATGCAAACAAAGAGTCGGAGTACCCGACCCGGAGGGTTACCGGGGTCCCACCCTGGAGCCAGGTCTGGGGTTGGGGCCTGTGAGCGAGCGCCTGGTGGCCGGGGCTTTCGCGCGACTAGAAACCCTGCATATATAGGGAAACCCACATTGATGGCTATCAACACATCTGATCTGCATCGTCCTACCTAATTCTTTTGGATTTATGAGAGCTTTGTTAAACCCTAAAGTTAAAAAGGGATGTACTTCCTGTCATGAGTGCACATTTAAGCCTTTCAGCTCAATAATGAGCTTCATTTTTCATATCCGTTTATTTCTCTTTTGGATAATTGGTGTTATGAGAACGATAAAAGCTCCAGCTCAGTAATGATGCAGATGCTTCATAGCAGCCAGAGGACAGCCGTAATACCCAGTCGCGCCTCCCGGGGAACACCGCAGTCTGTTGAACACATCTGTGTTTCATGCCATTGTTCACCCATAGTCTGTAGCCACAGAGGCAGTTACCATGGAAACAGTGTCTCATCTCTGTAGGCAACATGGATGCATTTTTATTTCCCTCCACCTCTTCAGCTCCTCAGATAGTGTTTGACTGTGTGTATGCGACGATCCGTGGTGACATGTGAACCCTGGTTGTTGCCATTCTAATCCAGTCGCCCCAGTGTGTCTAACTTTTATGTGTGTGTGGACAGCAGAGAAAATCAGGAGTCTTAATATGACCAGACAACATCAACCTTTTATTGAGACTAGGACAGTAAATGGAGCTGGGAACCGACTAAAACAGAATCCTCACTCACATCGTTTACATTTTGAAGATGCTGTTTTAAATCACTTTGTCTCTTGTGTTGCAGCTTGAGTCTACTGACTGCAGAGCTGCTGGTCTTAGAAGGGTTTCACTGACTTTCTAAAAGGATTGTTTACCTTGAACCCAGGCACCAGCCATCCTAATATTACAAATGTGCAATGTTGGTTGCACTGAAAGTCCCTTGAGCCCCAGTTAATATCTCAAAGAGCAGTGGTTAAGTAGGCCTAAAATTAGCAACTGTTTGCATCTTCATTCAATTGGTCTGATTTAGTTATTAATATTAGTTGATTAGTCAGTGATTATTTGCCTTCTTCCTGCAGGTTCTACTGTTAACTTCTTTGCAGGTTTGACCTCATCTGCTCTGGTCTGTTCACCAAGTCTCTGCTTTAATATTCCACAGCAATTTAAATGAATGACCAGTGAAACAAATGGATTTGAAATGATGAAATTATTAATAAGGGGAGGTTTATTATTAGTTTACTTTAACATTACACATGTAAAAAAATAAACTAAACTAACTTTATAGCTGCTACCTTTCCCTCTAACTCCATGTTAGCAAATATATCAAACGATTCTCACTTAGCAATCATTCGGGAGACCTTCATGTAAATTTTGACAAACAAACTGGTTTTGTTTCTGTTGTTTGTGTGTTGTAGTGGTGCTACCATGGAAAAGAAAACCTTTATTTTCCAACTGAGAGCTCACACACATCTCTGTTCTTTACATCTCTTAGCCTACGCTGTGCAATCTGCCGCGGCACTCATATCCATGGACACATAAACAGGGTTCTGGGTCTTACAGATGGGAGGCTTTGGTTCTGACGCATCTGCTTTAGTGATTTTTTTTATTTGGGACGCCTTTGTCCACTGATCTTTGCAACTCTACATTTGAGGTGACCTCACTGCTAATGAGCCAGATCAATCAAAAACACCTTGATCCACTACTTGAGCAAACATCAGGGAATTGATAATGCCGTCAGAAAGTAAAGACAACTATAATGTGAGGATTAAGAAATATTTCCCCCATTTTGCAGCAATTTTAAAATGATTTAAGCTAATGGTTATGATACTTTCTCAGACGACCTGATGGGTTTCATCAGAAAACCTCAGATTATTAATCTGCTCCTTTAAAATAGTTATCAAAGTTGAGCCAAACAGAGACATAATCAGGTTTTAAGGGATTCTACTTTCATTTATAGCCATCAGTGCCTCCTCCCTGCCTTAAGGTCTGAGCCTAAAGTAACTGAATACGTTTTAACGGGTGATTGTTTTTGCTGCTAAACCCTTTCATGTCTAACTGATAAAAGAGTTCATGCTGTCCTCGATAGCCAGTTCAATTGTTATAATGGTGCAATCTGAAAAAGAGCCCAGAAATAGGGCACATCACCACTGCAGGTGTGGGCATTTCTTTATTTTTCAGAGAATTACTCATGCTCAAAAGAGATTCCACCAGACTGAATGGCTGATTATAGTTAATAGTTGATTTTGCCCCTGGATTCAGGTTGTTTAATTTAGCAGAAAATTGCTTTGGATCAGATTAGCAATAGCAGTAAACTTCCACTGGAGATTAGAGGTCGACCAAAATTATTTTTTCTATTGCCCATGCCAATATGTAGCAGACATGGCCAGCCAGTGGGCTTATTTTCATGGCTGATATCCAGATATTTTCCACCTTATTTTCATGCTAAAATGTCACTAGTAACAACAGTTGTT